>NW_009701729.1:0-18033 GCF_000703405.1 Apaloderma vittatum
CCCAAGTGCAAAACTACACTTGCCCTTGTTGGAACTTCATAAAATTTTTTTACTTTTTCTAAGTGTGTAATAGAAAATCACAGAATGTCAGGGGTTGGAAGGAACCTCAAAAGATCATCTAGTTCAAGCCCCCTGCCAAAGTAGGATCACTGAGAGAATATGTTTAGGAAAGGTGTAAGGGCATGGATAGGAAGCAACATCAGAAAGAGAAGAGCAGGTTTCTAACGCTCAATGCGGTGCCCTACTAAGACGCTGTGACCTAAAAGGGTCCACTGCAAAGGGTTGAAACTATGTCACTTCATCGGGCCACTTCTGTTTTTAGGCCCTCTTCTGAGACTGCTGCTAAGCACAGCAATTAATGACACCTTTTTTAGAAGACTCGACGAGAGGAACATCTTTGCATGGAGAACTGGAGCGCGGCCAGGACGCTCACTGCCGGCAGCCTCCAAGCAGGCTGAGTCATCAAAGGGCCTGAATTCGAACTGGATTCACAGAACCTAAATGCTCCTCTCCCACATGAACACCTTCACCTAATGCTCATTCCCATTTTTTTTTCTTTCCAGAGATCTTTTCTGGTGGGTCATGTGTTGATAAAACGATTGTTTTATCACCAATCATCCGCAAAAGAGGCAAGTAGATGTACCCCAGTATCTTCATAAATACTTCTAGTGTCCATCTAAGATTTCAGTGGGATTTATAGTTAAGTCACTTGATATTTAAGACAAAAAAAAACCTATGTCCCAGAAACATCTTTAAAATCAGTTCCTCCACGTAGCATTTTGCCTTTTGGAATCAACCAAACACACCAGCAAAACCACAGCCCAGTGGCTTTCATTCTGCTCTCGCTGGCTGTTTCGAGCCTGCAGCAAGGTCACCGTACAAATTAGCAGATTCCTGTAAGAAATATTCAAAAGCAGGCAACACCACCTCACCCTACTGACTTCTGAGTTTACTGGAGTGATTCTCTTCAATAAACTTTATTTCACTTAAAGGTGTATTTTAGAGGAGAATATCCTCACAAGTAAAATAAAGAAATTCTTCTTCTCTTCCTGAAAGATCCAGGACTGTAAACACCAGGCTGTCAAGACTGATTCCCACCATCAAAGTTACCAGGCCAGGTAGCTTACAACGTACATGTTTTCATGACACCTGATTAAAGCTGGTGTCATCACAGTTTTATGGACTACTTAAATGTGGCAATTTCCATTAAGTGATTTTAAAAAAGCAATTAACAGTTTTAACAAGAGTTCACTAGTTCAAATCATTTCAGCATTGACTGGTAGATTGTCCTCCTGGGTGCTATGCCTGACATTTGAAATCTCTCAGCCTCTCACAAGCAGCATTTTGGCAAAGTAGGAGGGGAATTACGAACATCACTCGGTACTGCAAATACACTTCTTTTTAGAGGAAACAATAGAGTAACAGAAAACGCAGGCACACTCAATGAGCAATTAACAAAACTTGCAAACAATGCTATTAGGGGCAGTGTTTCTGCTAAAGAATTTGATCTCACATCTAGCCTGAAAGCAAATCTGTCTGCAACAACCCACCGAGAAAAGACAGGGAGGCAGCTATGTGTGAAGGAGAGCCTGAGAGAGACAGATCGCGCCTAAATTGTTCAGTGTGACTGACAGATTTGCAAGGGAAAACAAAAATCAGTGAAAATTAGAGTCTGCAGTATCAGTGAAATCGAAAGAAGATCAGGCTTTAGCAGGATCTTAAACCGAGTGGAGAGCAAATGGTCAGCAATGCAGGCGTCAGCCTGATCATTTGGAAGACATTCCGGAAATCAATACAACAACAAAGCCTTGTGCTTACAGTATCCACTGCAGAGCTGCCGTGCGAGAGGTCAGGGGTTTGTGATATGGACCGAGACCCCTTTTAACTACTGGATTTAAATCTCCCACAACTAGATTTAAACCTCCCACGCCTTCACGTGGAGAATCACACAGTCTCCACCAGCACGCAGATACAGCGTGTCTCTACCAAGTCCAGAAAATGTGACAATGTGAAAACCATCAAAAGAATACATCAGAGTACGCTGTCCCAACTACAGCGTGCAATCAAAACGTCGCACTCAGAAGAGACAAAAGGGAGAGAGGACCGGGATAATCCTGTTGCTGCAGGACTGCATCTGCACGGGCTGTGGCAGGTTGTTCCTTTATTTGTCAGCTCTGTAACACCGCAGACTACTCAGAAAGAGCGTGACACCCACTTGACTTCTTCCCTAGCTGGCTGTCCGTCACAGCTATGGGGTGCAGCCTCCAAAACACAGCCCAAGCCCAAGGCCAGGCCAGAGACACAGGGCATTTCCCAAAGAGTAACCCTCCCTCAAATCCTCAGTGTTAAAAAGACCCCTGTTCTTAAGGGTGGTTCTAACACATTTCAGTGCCATTTATTCACAGATTTTTCAGGAGAGAGCCCTATGAAGGATATGGCATGGAAACCATCTGCTTTTGAGTGCCCTCCTCCTTCTCCTGTAACGCAGACTGGGAAATTCCTGCACAAGGGACTCATAGCTTTGTGCTTCTCCCAAGGGGAGAGCAATTTGAGACGAACACAAGGAAACAGTTGTTCTTTTACAACGCTCACTTTGGCAATTTTCTCTCAAATCAACATTTCTTTCTTTAATTAGCTTCCTTTCCAGCATCTTTCGTAGAAACTACAACCAGAGAATAATGTTTCACTGTGGGAAATGAGAAGAAGAGAGAAGAAAAGGTGCAGGAATTGCGGAGTAGCCAGTGACCTTGTTCTCCAATACCTGGATTTTATTTGCACTGGGGCAGCTGGGACGGCTCACCGAAGGAGCCCAGCCACCCATCTGAGATGCCTGCTCTGTCTTTATCAGCTTCTTGTTCTCCTCAAGGGTCACTAACACAAACCCACCCCACAGTACATGTCACCGGCGGTATTTTGGGCAAACTGCACTGTTTCCCATTGCACAATGAACTTCAACTAGCGCTGTCCCTAGAAAATTTGGACATGAAGAGTTCCCATCTGTAAATTTCTCCCTGAAGAATTTCAGCATCAAATCATGCCCCACTGAGTCAGATGCTCTAGTCTCAACTATTTTTTCCATCATAATAAGACACAACTAAAAGCATCCAAGGAAGTGGCTGTCATGATACTCTCTTGGGGAAAGCTGTTAAATCGTTAAGACCTACGTTGCATTTGACTGGAAGAAAATGGTAGTTCAGAAATAAGACCAGTTTTTACAATATAATATTAAAGTAATACATTATCAATTTTGCTTCTTAATTGAGACTGCTTTATATAAATTAAAAGAGGCTTTCCTAAGTTATCACGTATGCTCACAGAAGTATTAGGAGCACTTTTAATTAAGCCATGCAAAGGAATTTGTTTTCAAGGATGAGGTGGTTTCATCATACTCATTATGGCCTATTCTTAACAGGGGATCTTACAAGAAGCTCTCATTAAACAGCTGTTTGAAAAGAGAGTAGGCTGATGCATGCCAGCTTCTCCCACTACTGGAACATCATACTTACAGCTTAAAACAATTAAAGCTCTACAGTGACCATAGAATTTCTTTCTACTCCTCTTCACAATAAAATTTAACCACTAAATCTGTGACTGCCACTGAAAGAAACAATTCAGGGTCCAAAGACAACTTCCTTATTTTTTTTTTTTTTTTCATCCCGTATTCACAGAATCACAGAATCACAGAATGTTCGGGGTTGGAAGGGACCTCTGAAGATCATCTAGTCCAACCTTCATCCCAGCATCCCTAACCACTACACCATAGCCTCAAGTGCTAGATCTACTTTTTTTTTTAAACACCTCCAGGGTTGGTGACTCCACCACCTCCCTGGGCAGCCTGTTCCAGTGCCTCACCACTCGTTCAGTAAAGAACTTCCCCCGAATATCCAATCTAAACTTCCCCTGACGCAACTTGAGGCCTTTTCCCCTGGCCCTGTCATTAGTAATTAGAGAGAAGAGACCAGCACCAGCCTCACTACAGCCTCCTTTTAGGTAGTTGTAGAGGGCAATAAGGTCTCCTCTCAGCCTCCTCTTCTCCAGACTAAACAACCCCAGTTCCCTCAGCCACTCTTCATAGGGCATGTTTTCCAAACCTCTCACAAGCCTTGTTGCCCTTCTCTGCACCCGCTCCAGCACCTCGATGTCCTTCTTATACTGTGGTGACCAAAACTGGACACAGTACTCGAGGTGAGGTCTCACGAGTGCCGAGTACAGGGGCATGATCACTTCCCTCCTCCTGCTGGTCACACCATTTCTGATACAGGCCAGGATGCCGTTGGCCTTCTTGGCCACCTGGGCACACTGCTGGCTCATGTTCAGACGGTTGTCCACCAACACCCCCAGGTCCTTTTCCGCCAGGCAGTATTGTTAAAGCCAGTGGTGTCTGTAGATAAAGAAAAAAGAAATCAGGTCCGTATAGAGCTCTGGAAGTGTCACTTGACTACCTGGTCCTTTCGCAGGTGTATGTACTTCTCCCCTGAATACACGGGTTCAGATCTGAAGCAGCCCCAATTGACAGAGCTCTATGATGGAACAGCTGACTGAAACATCCCAGTACTCCTCAGGATTATCAAGCAGTAACTTTCCCCATTCTTTGCAGAAACATTCAGTCGGGATTCCTTTCTTTAAAATATTTGGCATCGTGTGACACATTTCCAGGACAAGCCCAGAGACTGTAAAGATTTTGCCAGGAAGAAAGGGAGAAGCTGAGTTGTTACAGTGAGAGTACCGAGCTCTAGGGCAGCTCACATACAGCACTGGAGACTTTAAATCAGGTTTATTCTGTTACAGATATGGTGAAAATAAGACACAGAAAAGGAAGAAGGATTTGTTTGAAGTCACTCAGGAACTCAGTGACTACCAAAAAATAAAGTCTTAGCCTGCAAAGAAAAGAGAAAATGAACTAGTATTCAGAATCCCCTCAAAAACTCTGTGACCTCATTAGAAAAATTCAGTGAGTGAAAACTCTTAAAATCCTGGACTCCATCCTAAAAGGCAGTTAAAAAGAAAAGCCCCCGTGGGCACAAGTTTAATTACAGAGTTGAATGAGGGAAGTTCTCATCTCTCAGCAGTAAACCTTTTAGTATTTATGACATTGAAATTACACTGCATAAACAAAGGAAAAGTTAGAAAAGGGCTGGCTTCATAAATAATGGCACATTGTTGTGCCAGCCTGATTACCTCACATCTGACTTCACCAAGCTTTTGCAGAGCAGCTCGCGGCTCTCTCCAGCTTCCCAGCCATGGGAAGTGGGAAAAGTCTCCTTTGGCAAAAGGGAAAAGACCAAATATCTTCAAAATATGCAATATCCTGTTGCAAAACTTTCAGAAGTTGCAACGGATCAAACAGCACCTACTTCATTCTCTGAGCCAAATACATCTACAATGGCACAGTACAGGTGGCTGCTGGTGGGTATGATTATATCGACCGGCAGAAGTGCAAGTTGGTCAAACATCCATGGCCTCTCTTTGCCCCAAGCCATATGTGGCAATGGTAAAATGAAGGAAGCACATCTAACAAAGGAAATAATAGACAAAGATTAAGTCACAGAATCATTGAATGGTTTGGAGAGGACCTTAAAGATCATCTCGTTCCAAGCCCCATGCCGTGGGCAGGGACATAGAATCACAGAATCATAGAACAATTCAGGTTGGAAAAGACCCTTGGGATCATCGAGTCCAATCATTAACCCTCTCCCACTAGACCAGGTTGCTCAAAGCCCCATCCAGCCTGGCCTTGAACCCTTGCAGGGAGTGGGTGTCCACAGCTTCTCTGGGCAACCTGTGTCAGTGCCCCACCACCCTCGCAGTCCACACCATACGGATGGTTGCTTCCTGACCCACTGGCACTATCTCCAGGCACAAGCCCACAGGCAGGGGAGCTGGTGAACATGCTGTGCCGCCAACACGTGTACCTGCACAGCCCCTTCTCTTGTGGTCTGCTCCCCTCACCGAAATCCCAAAGGTTACTGCCAGCGGTCCACAGAAAAGAATGGAGAAGCAGCACTCACAGAGAAGATTCAACACCAAGCCTGTTCTGTACAAACTGCTCTCATGCCAAACAGTTTTAGTTACAAGTGTGCATATATTATAGAAATCATTACATCATTTTTAAAAGTAATAAATAAGACAGTAAGCAAGGTTGGAAAGGGCTAAGGAAGAGAGAACAGCACAGCAGGATATGAAGCAGAAGAAAGTTACGCATACAAAAATTCTCTGATTTAATCTTACTGAATAGTCTTACTGTGTTAAGGCCAATAAATAAATTACATCACGCACAAGTCAATTAGCAATGTATGAGAAATAGAATAAAGTGAATTCATAAAATCATCAGAGGTGTGTGTAGATTCATCTATATCACTTCATATAGCGCAGGTAAAGACACCGAAGCTGGCCAAAGGCACAGGCACAAAGCCAGCTGGTCTGCCTGAACCAGCTCGGGATGCTCTAAGCGCTGCTCCCCGCAGAAACTTGCAGTCGGCTGAGGGGCATCTATACAGTGAAGTACAGATGTATACGTCTGTCAAGTATAGTTAGTGGTCACACCACCACAGAAAAACAGAAGCTATACTATTCTACCCTCAGTGGTTGATGCAGCCATTAAAGACACAGAAGACATTAAAGACACTGGCCTGCGAGTGCACTGGTGTGTCTGTGCACTTGTTCCACGTGGATGCTGGGCATTTCCACCACTCTGCTGTCAACTAGCCAACAGTCAGGCTGCCCACTTCACCCCTTTGTCCCCCCGCGCCCTCTCCCCGCAGGGCAGGTTCTCGGGAAGCCCTGTGCTTCAGTGACTCCTAACAACTGAGCTCCTTGGGAGTGCACAGTTTTTCAAAGGGTCAAGGTGACATCTTCTGTCTATACCAAGCCTACTGCAATTGTTCCAAAAGGACCTTTGGGCATCACTAAGGTGAAGTGCTTATTAAAGCTGATAGTTATTCAGAACATAGGCCAGCGAGAGAGAGAGAGAGCGAGCACACAGCATCCAGCAGGGCATGCAGCGGCTAAATGAGGGATTAGAGGTGCTCACAGAAACCACCCTCCAGTTACTCAACAGAAAAGGAGGAAGTTTTGTTCCAAAATAAATTAGCAGAACTAATTAGGCAGCAAGCAGGAAACACACTAAACTACCATGTTACACAGCAAATAAACTCAGTCTTAAGTGCCCCCAGAGAAACTGAGTGCAGGTGTCCCACCTCCTCTTACAGGAAGAGAGGAGGGTACCGGCAGCATCCACATACTGGCTGGGGTTTTAGCCCTCACGTCTTACAGGAAGAAAGGAGGTTACCGGCAGCATCCACATACTGGCTGGGTTTTAAGCTCTCAGCTCTGGTTTTTAAAATCTGGAGTGGGAGGCTTAGGCTGATTCACGGTGTGACCCAGGATTCTGTTCTACAGCTCTGTTCATCCTTGGGGAGACAAATTACAGCTTCAGCAGTCCATTCAAACGTCCTCATTTTGGACAAAAACATCTGGTCCTATTTTCTCTGATGGTAAGCAAGAGGGTCGCGGTAAAGCTCCCTGCAAGGGATTAACCAAACTGCTACGGCATTTCAGCAGTCGAGGATTATGACAGACTGCTCACCCGGAGGCAGGAGGGAAGCTGGATCTTGCAGCCTCGGCTCGACAGCAGCCTTGCTGCCACACGAGCCGCCCTGTCCGTGCCTTTTACAGTCTGTAAAACGGGCACAGCCTTAGACACGTCAGAGGCATTTTAACTGCCCGAGTTAAAAACGCTTCCAGGTTTTAATCTGACCTGTCGCTGCACCAGAAGGATTTGCAAAATCCTTCCACCCTGCACTCAGCCCTCCTTGAACACACCATGGCTGATGCACCATCATACCTGATTGTCATCTAGTTAATTTGAACTTTAAAGCTAGCTATAGGCTACCCCAATTCATAGCTGTATTCCACTTTTGAATCTTCCGCGTATGTTGGGTTAAACTGCACAGCTACCACTGCTAAACCAAGACAGACACTATTATCATGCCCTTATTGTAAATATAGTCTGAATTTCCTCACTTTCATTGCACGGCCCCTTATATTTTGACTTGCCAACGACCAAGGCAAGTGTCATATAATGAGCAGCACAAACCAGCCAGACAGAAGAGGTGGATTTTAAGCATGGGGCAGAAATCATTTTCCTGGTTGTCTGATGACCCATAGCTGTATAGCTAGTAACCATACTGATGTCCATGTTAAAAAAAAAAAAAGCCTAGCCTCAACTAAATTCTATAAAACATGCACCCTTTTCCTTTACATTATGAAGTATTTATTATCAAAATGCTGATATAGAAGTGGAAAACATTCTGTCTAATGAGTATGTGTATATTTGCTAGAGTCCTCAGGAGGTTTCTCCAAATGAGGTGCTCACTTCAATGAGCCTAACGTGGTAATTAATAAACTCACTAAACAGACTTCGCTACTGAAGAAAAAATGAACAGAATCGAAGGAAACCCTGCCACAATGGAAGGGATTTCAAAAATATTGTGAAGAGTACACCGAAGGAAAGACATACTGAAAAGGAAAATGAAGGCAGCTCAGGTGAAAGATGAAGAGTGAAAAAGCGTTCAGCAAAACAGCACTTTTCTGGGTGGACAAACAGATTACAGGCTACAAACCAAGGCATCAAAGCCTCCACCCCATCTAATGCTCCACTCTGGACAGGCTGGGAGATTTTCTGCTTAATCCTTTATTTTTAAAGGTTACATTAGTGCTTATTGTATTTTGCCTGCTGTGAAGTTACGATTCCTCCCCATGAATTGTATTAAACTGATTTCTGTGTCTATTTAATAGGGTGGTTTCTTTCTGGTTTTGTCAATAAATTGGATTCCTAAATTACACATAGCATTATTAAGCACCCCAGTCAATTATTAAAATACATCAGTGATAGCTATCAAAAATGTATTTGGTGCTAAGAAGACATTAACACATTATTGTTGGAGGAGTAATTTTTATTTGCTGTTTTTCCATTATGATGCACTGACCACGCTCACAGTGTGACTTAATTCATTTCCACTTAAGAAGAGGAAACAATTTTTGCAAAATTACTGCAGATCTTAATACTACAGGTTCTGCTTTTGTACACAGGCCTGCAAAAATGGCAATAACTGTCTGCTCTGATGGCTTTTCCCTGCAATACTTTTTAGTGTTTTCCTTCAAAGTTTTGGGTTTTCTGTAACTGCTCTAAGCCGTCGTTCCACGCCTCCTCATCTTCAACCTGCATGTCATTCTTGGGTTATTCCTAAGAGCTTCGTGGGGTCTCTGGGCTAAGGACACAGTGCACTAGCCAGCAAGAAACAGAGTAAAGGCTGCTGGAAAGACCATTTAGTTTTAAGCGACCTGAGACAAATCTTCTCAGGCAAGGGGACAGGAGTTTCCCCATGGTTAGGGTGCTCACTCAGGATTTGCAAAGGAAAGGTCCAAGTCTCAGGTCTACCTCATTCAAGCCCTGCTTCCCTGTGACAGAGATTAATGCATTAACTAGCGATTTGGGGTGATGGTTCCTGTTCTCCACCCTGAACAGCTGCTCTGATTTCTCTGCTCTCAAAGGTTGTAGCAGATCCCGACTCCAAGAAACGAGGAACTTTTATGAAGTCTGTAAAACCTATGGCTGTAGAAATATTTCTCACCCAGCTATGAAGACTGGTTGATGACGATACATTTTCACCTCTTCCTCTTTCAGCAAGGCATGTGTGAAAGAAAACAGAATGTGCAAGGGGACAGCAGCTCTTTTGTGCGTGTGCGTTGTGTGTGAGACACACATGGCACGTCTCAGCAGTGCGAAAGAGTAACACCATGTCACACTCCAACTTTTCAAAACAACCACTGTTAGTTTGGAAAGGCCTTCAATTCGCTGAGCTGCTGGCCTTATAGGCTGGCTCTGAATTGTTCAAAGTCTCCTAACTGCTATGTAATACTGCAATATATATCAGGAATGCACGTGATAATTAGGGACTATTTACAATTATGACTGCATCGGAGGGGAAAGCAGACACGGTGACACATGCTGTACTGTTTAAGTTGTCCACGAGGCTGCTGGTGAGAGGAAGACGCAATGCTGTCCCAACAGTAGTGCTGGGAAGGGATGCCAAAGCTGTCAATTCCAAAATGCTGCCCTCCCCAAAATAAAAACACAACCAAATGTTGCTGCTGTTATCAAACGCAGAGAGATAACGGCTGATTTTCAAAACAGCAAAGCCCCAAAATGGGGGAAGTTAAACCCTGTGCAAAGCCACCAGCTGACCTTCTTAAGAAGTGGGCAAAGCTTCTTTCACGAACTGTTTGCAGCACAGAGTCCACACAGCCGCTGCCAGCACAAGATAACGCTGCACCCTCTCCTGCGTGTTAGCTGCCTAATTGCCAGCTATGTTTCCATCCTGGATCCTTCCTGTCAGTGCTGGCTGGTGATGATTGATGAAGCAGACAGCACACAGCTTGATTTCTTGGATAGCAGGTTGCTGTTGCAAAGCTGGCAGTTACGAAAAATCTCGTTCTGAATCTTTAAAACAAGACCGCGTGTGATGAGGAAGCCATTGAGGGAGAGAGAATAAACGTGAGGCATCGAGACGTAATACTGCAGAGCCTCGCGTTTCACAGCATAACTGGCCTTTGAAGAGCCCCATCACGGATAGGAACGCTCTTCAAGCAATCGTGCGGTGCTGCAGGGGGTTGATATGAGGCAGCTGTCCCTGCCAGCCGGGGAATCCACCCTGCGTAAGGAGCCCCATCTCACACCCAAGGAAGTAGCTCTCCTCCTTGGGCTGGCTATGTACAAATTCCAGACTAAATACGCTCTCCTAAATACAGCAGGGTGTATCACTTCCATCCTACTCCTCAAAGCCTCCTTTCAAACAAGCTGTAGGTCACTTCCGTTCCACGTAACTCAGGACAGAAGATAAGGGGAGGCCAGAAATGGCACACTTTTAATCCCATATCTCGCACAAGGCAGCAGCACTTCAGAATTTGCCAACGAGAGGGCAGGTGGCTGAGGAGAGGTGGACAAGACAAGCTGCAGAAGCACAATCTTGTCAGAAGCTGGTTTTAATCCTAAGCACAAGCCTAGGGTTTACAGGTCAATCTGTATGGCAGGATCTTTGCCTTTCCTGACTGTATCCCCTCCGTTTTTTTCAGGCAAGTTGATCAAGGTCATGCTTTAGAGCAATACATGGCCATGTTGGCTATGAAAATAAAATACGGGGCGGGGGGGAGAAAAAAAGGCAGAATGGACTTCAACAGCACAAAAAATCATAAAGTCAGCAGAGAAAACAGTGTATCTGAACGCAGGTACTCACAGTATGACTGAAGCACTTGATAGTCTCCATATTCAGTTGGAAACAGTTCTCATGCTCCTGAAATGCACAAGCTGCAAAGGCAGCTGCTGAAGCCACCGTTAGAAAATGACCCACTTGAAATTTTGGAATAAACACCATTCTTTTCACTGGTGGAGTCTACATCATAGAAGGATGGTGGGTAACATCTTTGCTTTCCTGACAATTCTACTCAATTGGAAAAACATTTATCTTTGCTGCAATATGCTGAAAATCTTTACTGTGCTTGAGCCTCTGTCTTCACAACCAGATCTCACCCCTAAAATTCACAGCCAGCTCCCCAAGGAAGGAAGAAGGAGCTGCGTGGACACAAAGCTACGCTTTCCTTCTGGCTTTGAACAAATGTGCTGAGAAACCGCCTCCACGCAAGGCAGAGAGTTTTGGATCCACCTCTATCACACGCTGAAACAACATTCCTGGTGCTGAAGCAACTCTCCTAACTTTCTGCAATTCCTGCGGGAGCTGGCAAACGCGGATTTGGGGAAACGCAGCAGCATCCCAAGGAGCCTGACAACCTGCTCCCCTGGGTGTTATCGGTGCTCACTCCCCTGGCTTCACCCCCCATGTCTCTGACCACCCTGACCCTTAATCTCCACCCTCTACACACCTTTTCAGCTATTTTCTTAACCACACACACTCTCCCCGTGACATATACAATAAAAATCCAGCTCATAAAATCAGAGAAATAAAACCTAATGTTGAACTCCTGACATTTGCTATCCATTACTGTATTTGTGTGCACTGGCTTTTCCCTCTGCTCATTATCATTTGTGTCTGTATACCAGCCCTCGTGTTTTTTTAATCCAATTCTCACAGTATTTGATACTTTATATAATCACATACTTTGAAAAGCTGCAGAATCTCAGCTCTCAGTGTGGGAATCTCAGCTTTAGTTAAAGTGATTTTCTACCTGCTGAGGTTTGAAAGAGGGGTGCACAGAAGCAAGAGAAAATCCTGAATATATAAATTCTCAGGGGCTCAAATGACACAATGAGAAAGCAAAGCTGAAAAACTGAAGGGGGAAAAATAAAATTAAAAAACCCCACAATATTTTATTTTAATGAAGTCAACTTTCTAAGTCAATCTCACGAGGAAACAAGCAGTAAGAGTGTGACCTACATGGCCTCTGTAGCTATAAAGGGGACCAGTCTAGACTAACACTAATGTCAAGATTAGCTAATATCCTGCTTCAGGAGAGAGCAAGACACGGCATTAAACTCTTCAGAAAATCTCGGCTCTCTATCGAGACTGATCTGGGCAGAACTGTCTTTAAGCAAAACATTTTTCAAAGCTTTCCATGAGGCACTGAGCTGAATCTTTGTTTAACTGTAATTGGATTTCCAATGGCAAGAGGTTCTGCCGTTCAGAAACCAGATAAAGGATGAGCCGAGGACACGGGGGAGAAAGTCCCAAATCAATTGCTGCTCACTGGGCAGTCGATTTCTCGTGAACGGGTCAGAGGACCGGTATCTGCCGAGACCTCGTCTTCAGAGCCTAACAAACTGAATTATTCTCGAGTTGACATTTTTCTTGGGTTTGGGAAGTTTTAAAATTCTCCATCAGACCCTCTGTTAGCGCCACAAAATCTGGTTTGCTATAAAATTAATCTCATTACAAGGTTTCCACGGGTTCGCAGTGTGCCCTAGAGTTTACAGATGTCTTAAGTTATCCTCAAACATCAGTTTTCAAGTCTGCATGTTAATAAGGTGTGATATATGCAGTTTGCTTTATGACTTTGACTTTGAGATCATTTCATACCTCCTTTCTGTTCAAGAAGCCATTGAGGGACTCATTTTAGCTACGAAGATCTCTCTTCTGATCCCAATGTGCTCAGGGAAATATTGGACTGGTTTTGATATGGTAAATATTTATTTTTTTACTTTTGCACCAAAAAAAAAAGCATTTCCATTTATTTGAAGCAGGAGTTATGAATCTGATCAGAAATTCGGAAGGAACCAGGCAGCTTCTAATTACCCACTCCTTACATGTTATTCTCATTCTCACTTCAGGCTTAAATACCAGCCTATGAGGATACTTACATCACCTTCCGAGACACATAACGCATATATAGTTAATTGTAAAAAAATATTTTTTACATATCTGACAGTCTACTGTAACTGCATAAAGAGAATAATAAAAGATTTACTTGCCCACTGACAAACAACTTGAGAATCTCCCATGTCTGCTAGACTCAGTGAAATGCCTTGAAACGTACCATGCCATGCCTGGCTTATAATAATGTATTTTTTCTTCTCTGTTAAACTCTAAAAAGAAATTATTGACAGTTACCCTGATCTTTTCAGCTGTGTTTTCCTAAGCACAGCTTAAAAAACCATCAGCATGATTTCTGTATCCAAAATTAAAGCAATGTATATGTTGGCACTGCCAAAATATATTCAGAAAGAAGTGCATCTGCAGGTGCAGACCCTCTCACCAAAATCAAATACTGTATATATGCATTGCATAAAAACAACTCGAGGATGCTGTTATTCTAGGACTGTAAAATACATTTAATGCATCATGTTTTGATGCTTTCCACTGACTATATCATAGCTTATACAGGTCATTTCAGCTGGGACTTGAATTCTGAATATATGCATTAAAATGTAACCAGGTCTAGGGAAGAAAAAAATATACCTGTGCCTCAGATGTGACAGCGAATGAGACAAACTCACTTTTTCATTAACAGAGAATCATTACTCAGTGTAATGTGGGAAGTCCAGAGGAAACTTGAGGCATATCTTCTGAAGGGCTAATCTGTTACAAGGACTTACAATTTGACAAGTGGTGTATAAAAACCACCCTTAAAGAATATACTAGAGCAATAAATCTACTAGCTCAGCAAAGCAGAAAAAGGTCACAAGCATTTAGCTAGCCTCTGATGTCCGCTGCTTTGCTGACGTGCTTCTAGATTTCACCTTAAATTTATCACGGATCTCCAGGCAAGCACCGGATCTGTTTACAGAAGACACCTGGCACCCAGATGATCATGGTTAGCCTCTTTCTTGCCTCGTTTCAGTTATCATACAAAAAACAGAAAGCACTGGAGTCCCCTCCTATGAAGCCCCTGAACACAGTTTTGAGATCTTTTGGTACTCAAGCAAGAGTATGACACATCAATGTTCGGAAGTTTTAACTGGCCGTGAATTTGAAACCTACCCATAAGCAACAGTGATCGGTTCCTGATGAGCACACATATCCAAAATACAATCACTATTTAACGATACCCATCTCCTTTATGATACCTAATGATAGCTAGAGAAAGCAGCTTCACGCACTGTAGTACTGGTAGCAGACTAACAGAAAAGGTTATGAATAAAAATAAATAATTGAGAGTTGGATTTTCCTCCAGTTTGGCATCGTCGTCAGACATTAAGTATGAAAACTGCGACACTTGATCAGTAAATGTTTTGTCACAGTTACACCCAAGTCAAGTCTTCTCCTGCACCAGCACCTGACCCAAATAATGAGACAGACACCAGGCAAGAGCTGCCAGTGCGAGATACACAATCCGCACGAGCATTACACAAAGGGAAATCAAATAACAAGACAAAAGTAGGGATTATGATTTTCTTTAGGTATTCATTAACGTCTATGCTAATATAAATACTGAACAAAAATCTGCATTTTACATTGCGGGACAGCACGCTCGGGCCAAATCCTGTGGAGATTTGGTTCAAGAACAGTTCAGCCCTACTGGAAGATTTGCCTGCAATACTGCCAAAACCCACTAAGGCTTTATGTTAGCTGAAATAAAAAGCTACTGTTGCAGAAGAGAGAAATGCAAAAGAGCTTCACAGGACCGTGTTCCTGCTCCTCTCTCTATATGCACGTACCTGATCAAATCCTCTTTGGTTGTCACTTTCCTGCTACAACTACAACTGTGCCTGTTTCGAAAAGCAGCACAATACACATCCATGGCAGATTTCTTCCAAGTTATCTACATCAGAGGAGGTACCTCGGGATCTTCCATTTTCCACCAAAATCAAATTGTGAATTGTTCAGGAACATTTTTTGATCCCTGTTCTCAGCCTCTTCTCTCCTACTCCAGGACTGAGACTTGCACACATACAAGACAAATATCAACACAAATCATTTCAGGAATCTATCAGAGGGAATTTTCTGTCTCTAGTGGAACAGACATGGGATTGGGGCAGGGAAGAGATCTCCAAGCTACAGGAGTCCCAAACACCACAGGTCTCTAAAGTCAGATCTCTGTTCTTTGTTGTGGTGCAGAGAACACCTCACGTGTGACACCGAGCAGGGTGCAGAGATACTGCTCATGAGCTCAGAGAAGTGAAGGTTATGATGGCCATCATATCATGGTACCCGCAGAAACAGTGACAGACCCTGAATGCAGAGAAAGGAGAGGCCACCCCTCATTCTCGCATCAAGCATGCCTGGGATTTAGGGCTACCTGATGTGAATGACAGCTGCACATCCCCAATCACTGCTTGCCTATTTACCAGCAAGCTTCTCAAGGAGGTTCCTTCAACTCAAGTCACTTCACTACTTCTGAACACACACCTTTGACCCATTCGCTCTGTTCTCACATGTGCTACTTGATCAGCAGAAATACTCAAGCTCGTTAAAGCAGGCTGTCAAAAGCACTTGCCCAAAGGGATTTTGTATTTCAGAGGATTCTCATCAGCCACCGGGTTGGTCTTGAGGAGAAAAAAGAGTACTACAACTCCTGATTAACCTGGATTTCTGTAACATCTAACACTTGCAAACAGAATACTCTCAAACACCCCGTGAGCTGAGAAGTGTTAGCAGTCATTTTCCCACAGCTTGTTCTGCTTTCTTGTAAACAGGAACACTGGAGCAAACAGGACACATACATATTCATTTCACAGCATACTGAATTAATCAACACAATATTGAGCACCAATTAAGGAAGGGAGACGCACAGACTTGCAGGACTGGAAGCCTGTCACCTATACTGGTCAAATTAGGGATCTATGCTCTCCAGCACACTCTTGGAAAGCAAGGAGAGGAAGTTTGCTGATGCCAATTTATTCAGGGTACGGAGGACAAAGGCCGACTGTGAAGAACTGCAGAAGGACCTTATGAAATGATGTGACGTATGAGATGGCAGATGAAATTCAACAGAGATAAATGTCAAATCTACATGTGGCAAAACCAATTCTAACTTCATATATGAAATGATGGACTCCAAGTCAACTGTGTGAGTGAAATCCTGGATGAGCAACGGACAGGTCCATGGAAATGTCAGCCCAGTGCTAGCAACAAAGAAAAAAAAGACAGTGGATCAAACGTTACCAATCACTAGGAGAAAAGGAAATGTAGGGAGGTTAGATTAAAGTTCTCTAGAATCTTGTACAGCATGGACAGCATGGATGAGGACTGCTTGTTCGTGGACTCTTCCAATACTGACACAAGGAACCCTTACCCGAACTGAAATCATGTCCAAAACAAACAAACAAAGTTTTGTTCGAGACAAACAACAATTTTTTGTACCTAACAAGATAAGTTGTGGATGTTACAAGCCTACACTGGCTTGAGGGTAGACAAGACCAAGTTCACAGAAGAAAAAATCATTCATGCTTACTATCTACACAGAAATCACTCCTGGTGCAAAGTCCCTGAGCTGAAACAGCTGAAAACAGCTGGAGCCTGGGAAGTGTTAAAGTCATCATGTGTGCCTGCCCTGCTCACACTGCCCCAGCCCACGGCCACTGCCGGAGACAGGGCACTGGGCTGGATGGACCCTGTAAATGGGCATTAACAGAATTATCTGAAGTTCAGCTTTACATCCCTTGGAGTAGGGAGTTTGATTTTTGTTCTTTTATTAATCCAGCATATGTTGAATTGGTAATTTTATATTTCTCTTCCAGTGCTGTAGTATTTGCACAAAGAATAAAAAGGAGGAAAACAGCTACATAAGGACACTGCTCATTTTAAGAAACATACTGGCCTGACTTCCCACCACTCCAGAGACAGAGCTTACTAAGGCTTTGGCTACCTAATTACTCAACTTTTGCAAATACGGCAGCTGAGGCTATTTTCAGAAGCCAAGCACGTGCTACTTACACAAACACTCCAGTTCTCCCCCAGCCATAATCACCTATGACAGAGGCACACGTCAAAACTCCCCAACATTAAGGTACCTGTGCGTCAGAAGTGTCCACCTCAAAGGGATCTTCTGGATGAAGCCAAGGAGCTGTGTGGAGAAGGTGGTGATTTGGAATAGCAGCAACCCCAAAGCGATGGAATAGGAAGCTCACAGCAGCAAGTGGTAACATGATAGTTGAATCTCACAGTTGAGTCTGTGCTTCTGCTATCAGCGCTCTTTGCAAGAAATTCTGTTCCACAACACGCTCCCCTCTGATACTAACTCTGAATGCAAAACAGCTTTGTAGTACCTAATCCTATTAGCATGCTCCTGAAATCTGTAAGAGCAGAAACGTAGGACTGGCCCAGAGACTGAGCTCTCGAGCTAGCTCTGCTCCCCCATGAAACAAATTCAGGTTCAATTCAACAGTCCTCAGCCCCTTAGGGACCGATTAGGTAATGTTTACCAACGCCGAGTGATAGTTATGCACAACAGTAAAGCAAATAATATTTACATGACAATACTTTGGACAAAATATGCTTTCTTAATTTGTATAAGTAATGGATTTTTCCTTCTGTATTTTTCCAACCAAACTGGAAAAAACAGACGATCACTTCACACACCCAC
>NW_009701730.1:0-29421 GCF_000703405.1 Apaloderma vittatum
CTCTTGAGGTCCCTTCAAACTCCAAACATTCTATGATTCTATGAAAGTAGCTTGTGGTTTCCAAACACTTTCCGCAAGATCCCTGAAATTCTCATTTAATCTACTGTCCAGCTAAAGCAGAAGCACATGGAATGGAAAAGGCAAGTAAAAACCGCCCTGTGCCAAAGCTGTTGCAGTCCCACATATCCTTAGGTACAAGAGCAAAGTCTTTATGGCGTTGCTCAGTCTAATGCTTCCTTCAGAAGCATAACACATAGAATCATAGAATCATATCAGCTGGAAGAGACACAGAAGATCATCGAGTCCAGCCTTTGTCCCAGCCCTACCAACTGACTAAATCATGTCCCCCAATGCAACATCCACCTGTCTCTTAAACACTTCCAGGGACGGTGACTCAACCCCCTCCCTGGGCAGCCTGTTCCAATGCCTGACAACCCTTTCAGTATAGAAATTCTTCCTAATATCTAACCTGAACCTCCCCTATCACAATTTAAATCCATTTCCCCCCATCCTATCACTCTCCACTAGGGAGAACAGAACAATCCCCACCTCTCTACAACCTCCCTTCAGGTATTTGTAGAGAGCAATGAGGTCTCCCCTCAATCTCCTCTTTTCCAGGCTAAACAGCCCCAGATCCCTCAGCCTTTCCTCATAACACTTGTGTTCTAAGCCAGCTTGGCAGCCCACCTCTGTACACTCTCCAGCACCTCACTGTCCCTCTTGTAGCGAGGGGCCCAAAACTGGACACAGCACTCGAGGTGAGGCCTCACCAAAGCCAAGTACAGGGGCATGATCACATCCCTGCTCCTGCTGACAACACCATTCCTGATCCAGGCCAGGATGCCATTGGCCTTCTTGGCCACCTGGGCACACTGCTGGCTCATGTTCAGCCAGCTGTCTATGAACACCCCCAGGTCCCTCTCTGCTAAGCACCTCTCCAGCCACTCCTTCCCAAGCCTGTAGCATTGCTGGGGGTTGTTGTGGCAAAGTGCAGGACCCCGGGCATTTTGTAAATTGTAAATATGTAAAAAAATGTAAAAAACCCCTCTTTCCCAGTCAGCAGTAGAGCTCAAACACTATCTTGCACCTCTGTATACTCCCAAAGCTAATATTCACAACATATTTGCTTATGAAAATTACCAGCCACCTGGAGGCCGTAAGCACTTGTGTCGCAGAGTCATCTTGACAATTCTTGGGCTTTTTCTGTACAATCTTCTCTAACTCCCCCATACTTTGTTTAAGTACTTTGAATAAAAAGGGAGTCATACCTGTCACATTAGGAAATAGTATCAATGAAGTAATGCCTTCCATGTTGTCATTCATAAATGCAAAGAAACGCACTAAAAATTCCCATGCAGGCAATTCTTACTAGCTAAGCTCTTTCTTGTACGCCCTTCTTCTCCTGCTCTTTGCACTCTATTTGCCAGTGACTCAGGCTTTGATTATCCATAATGGGTTTGACATTTTTCAGGGTCATGTCCTAGAAGAGGTGACAAAGTGTAACCTTGTCAAATTTACAGATGGCACAAAACTGGGCCAAACAGTTATCACACTTCAGGGCAAGCCTGCCATGCAGAGGAGCCCAGACAGGCAAGGGGAAGGTGCTAATAGAAACTTTGTGGAATTCATAGAATCACAGAATCATTAAGGTTGGAAAACATCTCTAAGATCATCAAGTCCAACTGTCCAACCCAAAACTACCATGACTACTAAACTATAACCCGAAGTGCTACGTCTACATGTTTTTTTAACACCTTCAGGGATGGTGGCTCCACCACTTCCCTGGGCAGCCTGTTCCAATGCTTCACCACTCTTTCAGTAAAGATTATTTTCCTAATATCCAATCTAAGCCTCCCTTGGTGCAACTTGAGCCCATTTCCTCTTGTCCTGTTGGTTGTAACTTGGGAGAAGAGATCAAGCCCCACCTCGCTACAACCTCCTTTCAGGTAGTTGCAGAGAGCAGTAAGGGCTGCCCCTCAGCCTCTTCTCCAGACTAAACATTCCCAGTTCCCTCATCTGTTCCTCATCAGACTTGTTCTCCAGACCCTTCACCAGCTTTGTGCCCTCCTCTTGACCCGCTCCAGCACCTCAATATCTTTCTTTACTGCAGTGTCCAGAACTGAACACAGTGCTCAAGCTGTGGCCTCATCAGCACTGAGTACAGGGGCATGATCACTTCCCTAAATTGCTAAGTCCAGCATGTGGGAAGAAAGAGTCCGCTGCAATGATATAGGCTGGGATGTGATAAGCTGGAGAGCAGCTCTGTGGAGAAGGACTCAGAGATGTGGTCAGACACTCAGCTGGACATGAGTTAGTCAGCAGCATGGCCTGGCGGCAAAGGCAGCTAACAGTGTCCTGTGCTCTGTTAACAAAAGTATGGTCTGCTGATAGAGGCAAATCATTAGACCCCTCTACTCAAAACTCAGACCATGCCTAGATACTGTGTCCAAAAGAAAGACACTGACTTTGTTTAGTTTTACAGTTCCCATTAGCCCATTCCTCTTGCCTGTGTAGGTCCCACTGGGTGGCAGCATTGCCCTTGACTGTATTGAGCATCGTCCTCAATTCTGTATCGCTGTAAATTTTGTGACCATGCTCTTCCATTGCCTTCACCAGGTCATTTACAAGGTTGTTGAACAGGACTGGTCACAATACAGACCCCTGCAGACTCCTGATGATCTCTGAGTAGAGTACAACCCATTAACCACAAGCCACTGAGCCTGACCACTCAACTGGGTTTTTATCCATCTGTTTTGTGCAAGATGGTGTCAGAAGACTTGCCAAAGTCAAGGTAAATGACATTCACTGCCCTCTCCTAGTCCACAAATCCTGTTAATTTATCACAGAAGGCCGTCAGGTTGATCAGCCCTCAGTAAACTCATGCTGACTGCTCCCCATCACCTTCTTTATGTGCCCAGAATCACAGACTCATAGAATGGCCTAGGCTGGAAGGGACCTTAGAGATCATCTAGTCCAACCTCCCTGTTATGGGCAGGGACGCCACCTCTCGACTAGACCAGGCAACACATGGGAACCGAGCGGGAATCGAACCCACGACCTTGGTGTTGGTCATTGTTGCCAGCACCGCGCTCAAACCACTGAGCTAACCGGCCCCAATGAGTTTGCTTTCGGCCTTTTCTGAAAGCGGGTGCAATATTTGCTCTTCTGTAATGAAGAACCTTCACGACCTTTCAAAAGTAGAGTGCAGTCTTGGTACCATGTCAGTTCTCTTGGCATCCCCGGATGCTGTCTGTCTGGTCATATCAATTTCCATATGTAGGAACTCTCCAAATGACTGACTTGATCTGCATCATGCTCTTTCCTGAACTCTTTCACTAATAACAGAGATCTGGGAGACCTTGCTGGTGCAGATTGAAGCAAAGACATCAGCAGATCCATGTCTGCTATTATCAAATCACTTGTGAGCCCTTTGTTGATGCTGCATTTCTCCTTTTCAGCTTTTTATTACTAAAATAGTTGTAGAAGATCTTGCTGCTCCTAACATTCCTTGCAACTGTCAAGGTAAGCTTTGGCTTTTCTGCTACCAACTCTCTATGCCTGGATAATTTTTCTAAATTCCTTCTTTGTATCCTGTTCCTGCTTCCACCTCTCAAACGCTGCCTTTTTACATTGGAGCTCTGCCATTATACCTGTCCTTAACAAAGCTTTTCCTGACAAAAGTGCTTATTTTCCTGAGTACTCTTGCATTCAGAGGATGCTATCCCTAAAAGACCTGTCAGCTTTTCTGAGCCCTTTTGCTCTTCAGAGCTGCCTCCTACAGAAAAATCCATGACTGCTTAAAGAAACAGAGAATAAGCTGAAGTTCACTGGCCTGAAGAATGGGGTCTGCTAGACTTGTTCCTCACTCCCTTTAAGATCCTGAAAGCCAACCATTTATTTCATGGTCGCCACGGACAGGGCTGTCATGGATTATCACGTCTTCAAGCAGTTGTTCTTTTATAGTGAAGAGCAGATCTGGCTGTGTGAACACCAGTTCACTCATCCAGTACCAGTATCAATCAGTTATTCCAAACACCCTTCAGAAATCTTCCTCCTTGCATCCACTATGCCGCCGTTCCAGAATATGACAGGGTTCCCTATGAGGACCACGTTCTGTGACACAGAGATTTCCTCCAGTTGTTTAAAGAAGTCTTAGTCCAAGTCCTCACCTAGATCAGGTAATCTGTAACATACTCCCATATTCCCACCATGCTATTTTCTTTTTTTTTTTAATTGATCAAGTCAGTAGCTTCCACCTGCTCAAGTAATTTCATAGTCTAGATACCTGGTTTTCAGTTCCTCTGTAGGCACAGAATGATTTGCTCTCCCAAAACCTATGGCAAATCCATAAACATAGATGGTCTTCTCACTCTGGTGAAGGGCTCTTCTGGCCCTCAAGCACTCACAGTCTCTGCCCAGTCATATTTTCAGACTGGTGCTGGTCCTTGTGCTAGCTGTGGTGCATACACACACTAACACTTATCTGAAGACGTTAATGGGATTAACATTCGCACTGGCAACATGCACCTGTCCCCTTGCCACCACCACCCTGGCCTGCATGTAACACTGCCACTAAAACACCAATTTTAAATGCACAGGTCATAAAGTCTCTTTCAGGGAACCCCAGATTGACTCCACTATCAAGATGACTGGTCTCATCACAATGAAAAAAAGAACCAAAGTGGAAAACATTAAAGAGAGATTTCTTCCCTTTGTTTCCATAGATAACTAGTTTTTGTGCTTTATTCTGAGAATAAATGAAGGAACTCGGTAGATGGATGCCTCTTTTAGCACACTAAAGTCTCTTAGAAGTTTTGCTTATCACTATTAGCAATGGTCTAGAAACCTGCAAGATGAGATGTCAAAAAGTGTATGAAAGAGCAAATAGGACAGAGAGACTCTGTGGCCAAGAGTGCAGGGTATCAACAAACTCACAAAAACATCATAAAGATAAGAAGCTCCTTTAAGCTCAAAAAAGTGGCTTTCAAATAAAAACTGAATTTGCTTATGCTTATATGACAGTAAATTCTTTGATTCAAATTAATCAGTTGTTTCGGCTTGCATTTTCAGTTTGTAGTTATTGACAATACATTCACATCAGATTAAGAGACTGACCTTTTTTCTTCTTCTTTTCAAGTGACTGGTAGGGTTACCTTTTTGGACTTTTGAAGTGGTTGGCCAGATGCTTTCAAAAGGAAGTTAAAGTATGTGAGTTTCAATCTCATTAAAAAGGCCTCTTTTTTTTCCCCCTTTTTTAAACAAACTTTTCTTTTGTTCATATCAGCACTTACTTTTTTTAAAAGACCCCAAGAGAGAGTTCCACTCTATAGATCACTTGTCCTGAAGAAAGCTCTGTTAACTATTTATAGATCATGTTCTTTTGTACCAAACTAGATCAAGCGATATATTCAGTGCATGACTGCAGGAGAGAAATTCATTTGCTCTAAGTGTCATCAAGGCAGCCTTTTACCTGCTATGAACAAGACCAGAAGATCTGAATTGCTGGGCTTTTACTTCAAATGCACATTTTGACATTGTGTGGGGTGCCATCATTTCTTTCAAGTTTTTAAAGTATTAAGCACATTCACAGAACGGGCAGTGCTTAATCACAAGAAGAGCAAATAGCCTGTAACCACTAGAATAAAGCAAACACATGTGCACGCATTCAAATCACCTCCCTTTTCTTTAAAGTAGCACTTATAGATGCAAATTAACATTAGCTGCTTTTGGTGTATCTCACTTTGGAAATGGGAGCATGCCAGCCTAGAGACCAAGGAGAGGAGCACACAACAGGCATCGGCTCCTCTGCTTGACAACAACAGAATCAAAACAAAACAAGAGAGAGAAGTGATGACCTTCTTTACCTCTAATCACCAAGGGCTTCCTTCAAGCGTTCACTAGTGGAGTGATCCTCTCTGTAAAACCAAGTAGAGGTTGCTGCATGCAACAAAAACACTCCACTGTGGCAAACACTTTGTTTTACTACTTCAGTTTACTTTGTGGAATCATTACTAAGATGACATCTTGTATTTGTAACTTGCCTAAGCCTGCTACAATTAAAAAACCCCACAACCTTTTAAATACAAGAAAATAAATCAGCTATGAAAAACCATTGGCATTTGCTGGCAACAGTTCAGACACAGAAAGCACAGCTGGTTTGGGGAATATGGGTGTCTCTTGTTATAGGAGCAGTGGGGAAGAGAAGAAACAAGAACATGATTTGCTCTCCTTTTCTAGTTGCTCTGCTGAGACAAACGTCCTGCCTCTGCCCAGCTAAATACGCTCCAGCCTGGCTACAGATACTGCTCCTAGATGGCTGGAAAACAGTATTATTACTATCATGTGCATACAGAGCACTTTCAGCATTGCATTGCACTCCAACTTTCCTCGGCTGATAGAATAATGTGTTGAGGATATTCTCATTTTCTAGCTTGATAAGGGGTCTAGCATAGTTACTGATCACAGAGCCTAGGTCATTAAGAGCATTATGCTAGCAGTTAAAAATAGATTGTTAAAATACACAGTGCTAGGTTAGACACTGCTGTTCTAGTAGCTTTTGAGTCATGATTCATGCCTATATACTGAAATCACTAAGCAAGCCTGATTCCTAAACACCATTCAGCTATGGAGTTCCCATTCTTTCCCTTCAGAGTCACACAGGAATCATCTCCATGCCCCATCCCACATGACAGTAAAAATTCTCAGAACGTGTAATGACATTATCATACCACGTACCACTACAAAACACAACAGACTAAAACTCTTACTACCACTTTTGACAACACATTATGGAATAGGGGTTTTTTTAAGCATTCATCTAATACACATAATCATTTAGTGGACTTATGCAATAGAGATACACAAGATAAGAACAAATTTATTTTTTTTTAGAATGACTGTATCACCAGAAGCTGGATCTCAAGCTTAGAGTCACAAATTAATTAATTTCTGCCTTGACTGCCAATGTGCTGCTGACAAGTCATACATAACTCAGGTCTCTAATTTTTGTTTTCTTAATTGGGACAGGAATTAATACTGGCTATCGTAGAACTCCTAGTATCACTGGGATATTGGAAAAATATCATCAAAGAATATAAATTAGCAAGATTACTTTTGTAAGAATCTTTTTTTTAAAAAAAAGGACAGGCAGACACATCCCCCCAAAAAAAATAAGAATTAGTTCCTACTGGTCTTCTTTTTATCTCCTTTCGAAACTGAGAATTATGTATTAGGTAGAGTTCCATGTCTGGTCTAAACAAAGCATACCACAGCAATTTGAAGAGCATTTGAAATCAAGAGGACCATATCCATCAACTGAGAAGTGTTTTATTTCACACACCATTTACAACTTGATGCGGAGATCCAACAAAATCAGCAGGCTCCAAAATGACTAATGAGAAAGAAAAGCATTACTTTACTATATTTGGAAGCCCTACTCTACCTCAGCCTAGTTATGTAGGGTGGATGCTCATACTGGACAGAGTCTGCCACCAATTTCAATTACTTTTCCCATTGTGGTACTATGGCAGCAAGGCTATCTTCTCTTCAAATTAGTGAAAAGCTAGAATAAGCAATAGTTAAAAACAAAAACAAAAAATGTCTTTGATTTGACATTGTGTAGTGGCAAGAAGAAAGTACAGTGGGCAACCAGGTATGGATTTCATCCAGCAGTTCCAACCTGCTGCTCTCAGCTGTCACAACAGGTCAGCACTAGTCCTTGGGATATCTCCAGCCCAAGGTTATTCATCACTTCAACTACAGGCTTTACATGCAAATATGTGCTGTTGCATATCTTCAACAAACTGTCCCTGATGCTTCAGGACAATAAACGTATCATAGAATCAAACCCGATTCATTTTACAACCAAACCTATTTTGATATCATCTGCAATCCAACGTATGCCCTTCAAATAGCCAAAGGGAACATTTCTTATGCTGTATCAGCCCACTGGACTAAGGAAAATTCTAACAGCGGGACTAGCTATATGGTTTCCCATGTGTAAGAAGAAAAAGTGATTGCAGGAGAGACTTCTCTCTTACAGACAGAAGATTAAAAAAGCCACCTTCATTTTTGAAACAAAAATAAGCTGGAGGAAGAGGAGACTACATGCAATAAAAAAATACATGTAAACCTATGCCCACTGTTTGGTTAGTTTACAAGTTTAATAAATTTAACATCAAAGCATGTGTTTTAACTGGTGACTTTCAAGAAGCTAGTCAGAAGCAATAACATCCTCAGATGCTCCCAAATCCTCTCCACCATTCCTTGCTCCCCAGCTACACTTGAATCACTTCTCTTGTGCATGTCTAACCAGCATCAAGACAACATCATTTATTTTTATCAAAGCACACTGGGAACTTTGCAGTGAAGAAAGAACTGTTAGGAATTACCAGGAGTAATAGTAGGCATATTCCTTCTTTAGAAACTTCTTCTCTAGCTTTAAAATATGTTCAGAAAAAGCAGTAAGAAAGTCACCACTCCAGAGGTGTCAGTGATAAACAGAAAAGGGAAGAGCACAGACCAGTGCACAAGGGATAAGGATGCAAAGCTGACACAGCAGGAAGAAGATGAGATACCACAAGAGTCATAACCCACTTACACAAAAGAGGAAATGCTAAAAAGTTTTGAAGCGTTTCCATAAGTGGAACAAATCAAGTCATGTAGCAATGTAAAAAAGATGTTTACATCTAATGCTATTTACCTTAGCAGTTAATGGGATTGCATTGTTTATGTTAACAAACTGATTACCATGAATTCACTCAAAAAGCATAAAAGTACTGTCTGTGAATAGACACCTCTTTGAATTCAGTATTTCCTCATGGTTCCAGCTACTAACATTTAAATGGGTGACAGTGGCTTGCTACCGACTTTTAGCAGTGTAAACTCAAATTCACCGTGCTAACAGAGCCAGTTAAATAAGAAACAATTTTTTCCCTCAAAAACACCATATAAATTAAATTCAAGTTCTTTTTTATGTTTGGGGTTGACAATCTTAATTACATTTTTAGCACATAAAAGTCAATATGGAAATTGTTCCACAAGTTGTTTGGAACATTCAGTTTTCCAATCTACGTAAATGTAGAGGAAAAAGTGAAGTGCACGCCCTGAAATAATTTGGCATTAGAGACAGATTACCTACATCCTTTAGCATTAAACAAAGATAATTTCCTCAACAGAGAAATCTCATTAAATGATTACAAAACTACAAAAATGCAGTCAGCACCTGCTAAACAATCTCTTTATTTTAAACACCTATAAATACTCAGACTTTGGGCTAATTAGAGATGGACATCTTTTAACAGTTGTCAACAAGAATAGAATTAAGCTTTACACTGTCTTAAACAAAACATGCAATCACTACACATCATTTACTACACTTTATTTACTTCTATTTTACATTATTTACTACAACACTGAAATTCTGGAGATATAAATTAGGTATCAGTTAGATACTAGATTAGGAGAAAACACACAGAGAATACAAAAAAAATCACAATCTGCTTCTCTGGAAGGAACAAAAGGGGCATCTTGACACCACAGTTTCTATCACCTTTGCTGATTTAAATACAACAGGAAACTTTTTTGAAGGTTTTGCCACAAAAGGCTTATTCTTCATAGAATTGTACTGTGGTTCTATCTCTAAACACATTTTGAGACCTTTCAGAAACTCCACTAACATTTCTGCATCTAGTTTTGCTACCACCTGTTTCTAAAAACTTACAAGATACAATCTTTCAGTCTAACAGCCATCACTTCATATTCTCCAGTGCAGCCACAAAACATCAGAGAAATTACAAAGACAGAAAAATGCAGGAAGTTTACCTGTGGATTGTAACACTTCCATACTGAAAGCCCTTGTAGTCCCTGCAGATACTAACATTTTTCTTTCTGTTCCCTAACACTTTTAAACAAGGGCCCAATTCCTGAGCCCACTAAACCCAGCTAGACTCTGTCTAACATTCATTGCAGAAAACATTCCACATAGTAGATGTGGACCCTCTTACACTCCTATAAAGATTCCACTGTCCCGGTCATTTTAAATGGTCCTCTCACCAGCACAGAGAGATGCTCCAGCCAGAGGTCAAAGAAGAGGAAAATCTCTGTAAGAGAAATTCCTCCTTCTCGTAAGACATGGGAGAATAGAAGAGCTCAGTGCAAGGAATGCAATGCCTCTGATCTAATTCTGCTCCTGTTCTACTCTCTGCCAGGGGCATCCCTGCTCTTAAAGCAGTAAGTCAGTCCAAATCATTTGACCAGAAACTAAAAAGACAGTGTACGCATATGGTGCAGAAACAATTAGAGTTTACCTCCAATTACATGATATGGGGGATCCGTTAGCTGATCTTCTTAATTTCTTTTAAGAAGTGTAAGATTCATTCTCTCTCACAAATATCCAAGATTTAATTTTGACAATATAACAGTAAGAAGTAGTTGGAAGCATAACAGAGACTGGAAGGTACAAGACACAAGATCACATTAAAGATTTTGCTCAGTACAAGCTTTAATTCAGGAAATGAGAAAATATAACTCCACAACCAGGGCTTTCAGCAATAAAATCCAAAGAATCAATGCAGCTCACATGGAGAATTTAGGAGGTAGTCAATGAAACAGCAAAATCAAAACAAAAAAGTTAAGACTTTTCTAATGTTTTAAAAGAGCTTAAGAGAGGTTCTATCTAAGTATATCAATAGGAAATGTAATATAGAATCAGGGCAAAAGTAAGCAAAATGAAAAATGAAGATGTAGACCAAAGTGTTTAAAAGCTGAACAATGTTTTTAAAAAACATTCCAAAAGCAAGTAAGAAACATTGGGGAAAACCCCTAGTAAAGTTAAAACATCAGCAAATGAAAAATTAATTTGGGATTCAATTAAAAGCAAAAGTAGCTAATGTAACCCCAAGTCAAAAAGGCAAGGGATGTGATCTCAGAGCACGGAAATCATAGTCCCTGTCTATATAGGGGCCCTAGGTAGAAAATCATGCTAACAAAGCCAACTTCACACACGAAAAATCAAACATTCCGTAATCGGTAGAGAGAGGTCTATAAAGAGCCTGGTACAATCATGTATCCACAATTCAAGGCCTCATTATTCACAATGAATTGAGGACAGCACAGAAAGAGCAACAAGGACCGAAGGTGGATTTGAACTTACTGTTACGAAAAACAGCAAAAAGCTGAAAGGCTCAACGTTCAAATTGTTAGCGACACGTCTACATAATACCACACCATTCCACTTGCTTCCCTCTCGACACTACCATGCTTAATGTTTTGGTTTACAGGTAGAGTTTGGCAAATAGAGGACAGGCAGGAATAACGATTTGGGAATCTCCTACAGGTGTGCCCATCATAGCTTTTGACTGGTGTAACAGGATAGAATTAAGAAGAAAAATTACAAGGAGTCAGGAAGAATCTTTTAAGCCAAAGAACAAGAGACTTTCCTTGGGAACAAACATCACCTCCACCTGGTGAGGGCTTGGTGAGCCCTGGTCAGGGCTGCTCCGACTAGCTGTGGGATAAAGACTCACAAAAGAAGGTAGCACCATCCCTTCACGTTTTCTTCCCACCGTCTTTCCCAAGCACAAGTAGATAGATAATTTGCAGCACTGCTGCTCTGTGAGAGGTTGGGATGACCCCGAGATCTGAAAGCCAGAGTCTGGGCTCCTTTATACCCTCTGTGTGAGGTTGGATGCAGCAAAGGACAGCCAGGAAACACAGTAACACCCCAGCCCTGATCCTTCCTGAAGCACCCCTCAGATCGGAGCCGCACGTCAGCCTTATACACAGTTTTGGAAGACAGGCTTGCTTTATCCTAAGACACTATTAACAGCATTCAGTGTGCTTAAAAACAGATATGATTTTGCCCTAACAATAATTTTGGCTTGTTGTGTATTTTAGGAACTTTCAAAGTTGAAGAGCTTCCCTCTGCACGTTACCAGCTGTACCAAGTAATGAACTGTGTCTGTAAACACTCCTTTAAGCAAGCTAGTTAACCCAGCATTGCATGTGCAAAGGTTCAAGCAGATGTGAATGGAAGATTTGGTTAGCTTCAAATATTTTAAATAAAATTGTTATCCAGAGCTAAGCAATGTTAAATGATGCTCGCATGGTATTTTAACTTCTAAAAGAATCCAATAAGGTTTTGTGAATGTCATTGATAGAACAGCACATGATACAACAAGAGCTATTAGGAAGCGACTTCTTGGAAATGAATGATAGCACAAATCATGGACAAGCCCTAGTTTTCATACGGCCATTAAATACATGTAATTTTCAACTTGCCACTATTTGCACCTCCTATAACAATTATTCTCAATTTCTTTTTATCTGTCCCATAAAAAATGATTGCTTCTGCTTTACTTAATCCTCCACTTACATCAACTCTATTGTTCGTTTCCCTCCCTTTCATCTTCTCCACATTAATTCCCCACATCGCTTTTGATCTAGCTTTTTGTTTCCTTTTTTCCCCTACAGATTCTTCCTGATGAAGAATTTACAGCCATAATGTTCATCTGACGTGCACAGTGATATTTTATTGATTCACTGCTCTGTCTATTAGTTCTGTATAATGAATAGCATTATACAAAACACAAGATGGGTTGCTTATGTCTCTATCTTGGATCTTAAAAATCAATTTAACTGAACATGAAAAATGCTCTACTTTATCGGTAAATATTCAGATTTAATTATAATTTGAGTAGCATATGCAAAGAGCAATCGGAGAAAACAAACATTTCCTCCTCACAGTCCAAAGAATTACTCTCTGCCATAGTGGCAAGCCAAGTAAATAGAATAATTGCGATTTTCACTGCTGCTAAATAAGAAATAGAAAACCTCTCCAGGAACTGTTCTGTGTGGCTGTAATAAATGCCCACAGAAACAAGTTAACCTACATTATTCATCCCCCTGCAGAAAGGATAGTCCTTTTAGAATCAGAAAAACTGCAAGAAGTGGAGCAGCTGATTTTAACAGATATAAACCATAGGTTATATTTTAAATAGATGCTATATTTAAAAAAGAAAAAAAAAGGCATTTAGTTCAGGTAATTCTTAAAACTTAGCATACTGTACTTCACTTACTGCAAGGCCATATAACCTAAGCTAAATTTTGTGTTTACTCAGTTGTGTCAAAATCAGTCACTGGATAAAATCTCTGAGTGGTCCCAGAAGTAGAAGCCAGGGCCGAGGCTTCCTTTCTTCCAGCCTCGCGGCCCCACGGCCGGCCTGCAACTACGTTCCTCCTCAGGCATTCGGTCTCTGACCTCGTGAATGTTTTATTCCTCGCTGCACCAGCAGAGCTTCAACAAAAGAAGGGCTTTAATTGCTCCCCACTACACGAGGCCAGCAGAAGGGAGAGGGTTTGCTAGCTCTCGTGCTGAACTCCACGCTAGTAGTGCTTGTCAGCCTGTCGGTGGCAGGGCCCGTGGGTCACCTTCAAGGGAGGCAGGTGCAGAAACACCCAATCCATCGTGTGTCAGCAGCAAAAAACATGCCAACGCTTCAGCTCATGAAAGATACTGGAAACTCCAGGCATGTGCCGAGTACTCTGTGCAGTTTTACTGCCAAGGAAGAAAAAAAAAAAAAAAAAGCACCTGAAGTCTTTCAGATACATTGACAGTTAATCTTGGATTTTAATGAAGGCACTCCAGGAATTAAAGATCAACATCTCAACTGCTTACAACGCTGAGCTCTCCTACATACCTAGGCTTGTTCTTCGGTATGTAATGCGAATCTTTTGTTGTGTTTATCATCACACGGTTACCTAAGATTCAGGGGATACTGGACAAATTTAGAGAACTAAGATCAACCACTCTCCCTCTGCCCAAACTACTGACTGGAGAAATCACACTCTCCTTCTTTAAGGAAAGCTGAAAAATACTTAACTAAAGGAAAAAGTTCCAAAATGCAGGTTTTAGGTCTCCTCACCTTTTCTTTTACCCACTAGTGTTATTTTCAGGAAAACAGAGCCTTTGCACTCGGCCCTACCCATCACCTCTCCAAATCCACAAATTAAGCTCTCCCCATAACATAAACACTTCGTGTCCACCTGTACAAGACCATTCCGTACAATAAACACTGGCCGCAGCACGCCTGCTGCTTCATCTCTGGCTCAGCATTTTGCAGTCATTCTTAACAGAAAAGTTTTGGGGAAGGACTGGAGAAGCAGAAGAGGGTAATTTTGTAACGAGTAAATGAAACAATGTCTGTCTGTCTTGTCAGTAGACAGCAGAATGGAAAACTTAAGTACCCCTGAGCTTATTGATTATTAAGAAACAATAACAGTAAAAATCCTTCATCACAGACAACTGCAGCTAACAAAAAAAGCCTGGGTTTTCTGCTCTTGAAAATACCCAGGAAAAAAACTTTTCTGCCTACCTAGCTACACCAATTTCCAAAGCAATCATAGTCATGACTGCTGGCTATGAAGACTGACATGCAGACACACCTTTGACAGTTCACAGATGAAGTATCTAGGAAAGGTCAAAATATAAAGAACAGTCAACCAGACCAGCTGTCAAAGCCCTAAGCACATAATGAAATGCTAAAATTCTAATGCTGAATTTTTATAACTACAAAACCATGATACAATAAAGTAAACCAGATATATTTCACATATTGATTTTCTCATCAGTCTTGACATTTTTTTGGCACGTACCTGAATAATCATTCTATGAAATCATTCAGACAAGCTCGTTCTGCAACGACAGATCCCATGTGCTACAACACCCTTCATCTGGGTTTACTGTTAACTCCTGTTCTCTACAATAAATGATCTCCACTTTTTCCAGAGATAGTTTAAAATCTGAGATTTTTTTTTTAAATTTAAGGAAAGTCTCTACTTTGCATTACAGCACCTATTGACTAAAATAATAATCAAAGCTTGTTAACATACATATAAAGTGTAATTACCTGGCTGTGCATTGATCTTCACTGTGAGGAGTTTCCTTGTTATAACCACAACAAAGGTGGTGTCTAATGATAGCAATGGCAAGTAGGACTGGGAAAAATGAATAATCAGAATTATATGATTAATGAAAAGAAACTCTCAAAATCCCTGGAGCTTGACAAATTTTCTACCCAAGAAGCTGCCAGTTATTCTATTACCATAGAATCACAGAATGGCCTAGGCTGGAAGGAACCTTAGAGATCATTTAATCCAACCTCCCTGTCACGGGCAGGGACCCCTCTCAACTAGATCAGGCAACACATGGGGACCGAACGGGGATCGAACCCACAATCTGGGTGTCATCAGCACCATGCTCTAACCGATTAAATTTACAAGTCTTCTGTTTTTTAATAATTACAACATTTGATCATTCCATAGCTTTGCATATCTCTCCATAGGAATATGGGAATATCATCCTGTGCATTTAGTGGGGATTGTTCAGGTTGAACTTGCTTTGATGCCATTAAGAGTGAGGCCTCCGGCATCAATATTTTCTGATACAAAGAATCTGAGCCACCTCACAATGAAAAAATTTCATGCATTTTTTCCTCTGCACAGCCAGCTAATGTAAAACAAAGAGGGATCTCTCTTTTCAAATTCTCTAATTCTTTCAAGATACCAAGCCATTACGCTACTTGCTACTTAGAGGGGGGAAAAATATCACAATATATACATTAATATTACATGTCATATCAGGTATGCACTGATTTTTGATCCTTCACACATTTTGTTTCCAGACAAAAGACAGCAGAACTGTCTTATAAGTGATGAAAACAGAATATACTTTCAGTATAGGCATATTCTGTATCTATACTCTTGCTGAAGGCGTTAGCTGAGCTAATAAACCTCAGACTTGCAAAATCCTCCTTATTATTATGTTATACAGAAAGGACTTTGACATGTTTGGAAACAAAAACTACTTGGAACTGATCAATCCTTTTATGTAATTCCACACTTTACATGTCAAACCACACACCTATTTAGTGGTGGTGGTGTTTTTTTTCCTTGTGTGCATCCTGCTTTATTATAGTCCTAAAAATATTGTTTACTTTTGTACGACCTGCACAGCCAAACACTGTTGAACTGAGCCTTGCATCAAGAGGTACCTAATGGGACATAAGCTATAACAGGTTAGTTGCACTTCAAGTTTAGGCAGTCACAAAACTACGGCAGCAGTTTTGGGCAAAAATATTTGTTAGTCCTAAAAGTTGTTGTCAGAATTACAGAGATAATAAAAGACAGTGCCCTTACTGTCAAAGAGTAAATTTTTACTGGCTCTCCTGTTAGAAAGAAAATTATTCCTGGATCTCCTGTTAGAAAAACAATGATTCATTTTGACAGTAAATGCTTACAGTAACTTTCACAGTTACAATACCACTGCAGCAGAGTCTGCCAGCCCTCTGCATCCCTGGAAACAAAGCACTCTCTCCCTTGACAAGCTTCCAAAGGCTTAAGATTTTCCTGAATGTGGCCACAACACTGTTCCACCAGTCCTCTTAATCCAGCTTCTCAGTGCAGAGTCCATTTGACTGGGATATCTGCTGTTTCTGGTGTGAACAGTTCACAGAAAACGATTTATCTCTACAAGCAGGTACTGTTTGTCCTTTCTTGAAATGACATAACTGTGCCATTTACACAGATGCTACTGTGTCGTTGATCACGTCAAGAGCATGCTTTTCTCAAAAAAATATTTCTGAGACTTGATAATAAGAGTCAGGTATCCCTCAACCCAAACCAGGGTTTCCGATCCTGCGTGAACCATGCTCTCTTGTGTAGGGCTGCCTGCCACTAGGCTCCCTAACCTAAAAAGTTACAAATTCAGCCCTAGAATACAAAAAGGATTTCCAATGCCCTCATTATTAAGAAAGTTGGAAGAGGAAAAGGAGGCGATTTCAACTTACGCTTCCTCTGACAGAACTTATATCTTCCTGCTCCTTGGACTCAAATCAGACCAGAGTAGTGGGTGTCGAATACAATGTTCTCCTCACACTCAACAGGGGCTTTGCTTTTATACGTGCAGAGTAATGTACAGACAGACGGACACCACAAGGGCTCTTTCAGTGCTGAGGATGGATCCCATCCTTGGCATGGAGATAGTGAAGTACACTACTTACCATCAGTCTAAAAATATAATGGACCTTTCATTGTCACTCAGTAATCTGAGGATAACCAAAAAACAGAGGGGAACTCCGGCAGCTTTAAATAAGGTAGGCTTTGCATATACTTTTTGATACAGAATTGCACAGTTCCTACAAGACTTTGCATGCTGAAGCACTTTGGGGAAAAAACATTTGTTTCTGTGGAGGAAAACCTTGGGGAGGCTTTTCCTACAAGGCAAGTAGGTTTCTGATGCTTGAAGTAACAACTGTCAGACAATCAGTAGTTTTCTCAGTGAAGAGGAAGACTCTGGTATCATCAGAATCCTTGTACCAATTAGCAATCAATGACAAAGTAAAAGAACACTTAAATATTTTCTCATGCAATTAAAATCACTAATCTTCGATTTCTAGTAAAATGGATAACAAAATTATCAAGTTGCACATACCAAAGTTTCAGTAACAGCACAAGAATTTTAGATCTTTCCATGAACCTAATAAGCTATTTGTGTTAGATTTGATATTTAAATTGTCAGTAAAAAAAATTTTGCCTTATCCCTAGTGTTGCAAAAATCACTTATTTTAAATTAAGACATATTTCAACCACCACTATTCGTCCAACAATTATTTCTTAGCCTTGGATACAAGCAATCAAAATGGAGATTATCCCTACTATTTTAAACATATGCCTTACACTGGAACAAAGAGAAAAAAAACCCTGGTTTTCCACAGTGAACTGTGCTAATGATACGGTTTCCATATAAGTTAAAGGACAGCATCCCACTCAGGGCAGAAGTCCTAACAGCCCTGAAGCTCAAGGTTATCTAAACCCAAGAGATTGCTTACACAAGCCATATTTCCTTAGAAAGGCCAGAGGGTGAAGTCAGAGAAAGAAAAAAGAAAAGAATGCAAAAAAATCACAGTTCTCCCTGATTGAGATTTGAGATACTAAGAAAGAGTAATAAGGCTATGATTTTTCAATGTTCTAAAATATTATTAAATAGGATGGATATATTTACAGAAGCATACAATTAAACATATATACAAAACATTTAAAGATAAAATTATGAGTGTGAAAATCTATGTAAAAATCATACAGAAAGCATCAGTGTACCATATAAGCACAAATAGAATGATCCCTGCTATTCCTTTCTTGTAAAAGTCTAAATTACTTAATATTTAAAAGAAGCCAGACAGTTCCATCATGTCCTACTGAACATCACATAAGAAAACCATTAATTAAAAGAGTCCTTGTCTACATAATCCATTTCATTCCTTCAAATCAAACGGTGCAAGCCAGGACAGATACTTTCATAGGAGCTATAACAAAGCTACATGTAGAATCATAGAATGGCCTAGGCTGGAAGAGACCTTAGAGATCATTTAATCCACCCTCCTTGTCGTGGGCAGGGACGTCCCTCAACTAGATCAGGCAACCATGGGGACCAAACGGGGATGAAATGCGTGACCTTGGCATTATCAGCACCACGCTCAACTGAGCCAAAAATGTAGAACCCTCCTTGTGTGCATTTGCTTTAGCAAAAAATAAGGAACATCCTCTCTGTAAATAACAGTTTTATGAAAAGCATCATAATACATAGGCCTTAACTCTGTATTTACAATGTCTTCAAACTTGGGAATAGACATATCACCTTTGTTAATGCTCTATTAAATTAATTGTTTCTAACAGGAAGTGTACACCAGTTAAGAGAAAATTTCTTTACTTTTTTTGCTTAAGTCAAACAAATATTTAAAGCCTTCAGTGGGAGACAATAACAGACTAATAATACATGGTATTGTCATTATAGGAGTCATTCTAAGCATAAAGAGCCATGTGGAAAAAAGTATCAAGATACGTGTTGGGGAAGATGACAAATAGCATTAAAGGTTCACGAACCCAGCTGGAGATAAAGGGGACCTTACAGGTGAAAGGCTCAGACATCTCTTTTCTTTCCAATGTTAATTAATCTTCTACGTGCTTTGCACAGATTGTTTTTTTAATGCCATTACTTAACAGGAAAAAGATTTAACACACTAAGATATACACAGAGATTATCCCAAGTCATCAAGCTGTATCTAAATCTTATTGTTCCCAAAGTTACCTGTGCTTTTCATTTATTCTTCAGACATTTCTTAGGGATAAGACCAAATGCCAAAATTTGCCTTGAGCTCTCTTCAGTACTGGCACCAACGACAGACACCACTGATACAGGTTCCCAGCTGGACCACTATGTTCCAGTTCAAATACAACACAGGCTAGTGTTGTTTTAACACACATGGAGCGGGGGAAAAAAGAGAGAGTTTAATTGAAAAATCCACCGAACTATGTTACATAGATTAAAGCAATTCTTGATTTAATATTTTAAAGAGGTAATTAGGCCTAAATGAGAGAGAGAAAATACATTAGAAGATTTTGAAGAAATAATACAACATGTCAGCCCATGTTGTTTTTAATTCTGATCTGGAGAAGATGAATAATACATGTTCTAAAATTCTAATTTTAAGTACTGAAATATGCTGGTAATTAGGAAGGCATACAACAGAGATAAAATATAACCTAGAAGACCAAATGAGAATTTATACTCTGAAGTCATTTCATCTGTTAATCACTCCAGCTAACTGTACCAGAAGTAAACTTGCTAAAATGATAAACTAATGGAGACCATTAAAAAATTCCAGCTGAAGAATTAAAAAAAAAACCAACAAAAAAACATAGTGCATATCCACAGAGATCTAGGCAGATCTAGCAAAGCAGATTAATAGTTCTAATTGACTGAAAAATGCCAGACTTGTACGTAACATTGAACATACTTCCTATTGTCATTTTCAAAATAATTTTCCACCTATTCTGGAAAGCATTAGTACTGTTGAACTTTCTGGGGCACACCCTTAGCTACTGAAACAGCTTCTGTTGGGGATGTGAATTGTTGAACACATTTTAAAGATCTCACGCAGAAATCCTCCTAAAAAAAAATCATTTTTAAGGCCATCTAGCACTTCAGTTATTTCAAGTACTTTTTAAAAAGTAAAACCACATATAGTGAACTGGGATTTATGACATAAATTCCAGTAAGGTAAGTAATGAGTATTAGGACTCTGCAAGATCAGACTGAGCAACTTTAAATCACCTTTGGTTCACTTTGGATTGCAGATGTAGACCACATAATGGGCCAACACAATGTGGTCTCACCACGGACTTTTGGTTGGGTAGACTGACAGACAGATTGATTGTGACTGACAATGACCATCTCTTGGCTCCTTCCTCTCCACTCCTACTAACTCTCCTATTTCAGAAATTTTTCCTTTGATAAGGCCAGGAAAATCCACTAGCTGTGTAAAAGAGAGTGTCCTATATCTCCTTTATCTTAAGAGTTGCTGCTGTGTTGTTCAAGGGCATCCTATTTCGACTGGTTTTTCTCTTGGTCTGCTTAACAAAGGAGGCCAGATTGTAAATTTGCTGAATTTGGATATACTGCCTATCTCTATCCTCCTCTGCACTATTGCTGTTATCTTTAAACAACAAAACTGGTCTTCAGTCTTGCTTAGTGCCTATTGAGTGTTCAAGGCCAGACTGGGTGGGGCTTTGAGCAACCTGGCCTGGGAGAAGATGTCCCTGCCCATGGCTAGGGGCTGGAACTAGATGATCGTTAAAGATCATTTCTGACCTAAACCATGCATTTCTGACCCAACCATGTAGGCTGGACTTGATGATCTTAAAGGTCCTTTCCAACCTTTATGATTCTGTGATTCTATGTCATGTTTCTGTTACACTGATTCAACATCAACGTAGACTTCCTTTGAGAGTTTAGATGATAAAACTAACACAAAAGACCTTAAATTACTCAAAAGTATGTTCGTTCTAAATTAACAACACACAAAGCTCACCATCGCCAAAATAAAGATGCCAGATTAACCATAGGCCCTTCTCACTAAACTACTTTCCTCCTCTTCTATCAGTCAGGAGAAAATATTAAATTAAAACAGAAGAAACCAGGCATTCAAACTAGTCTGTTGCCATCAAACAGCTGGGCTGCTGCAACAGTGACAAAGAGGTCAGTGTGTGAAAATACACAGAGATTACAGTAATAAAGGAAACAGTTGATAGAGGTTAGATGGTGGAAACAAGAGGGCAGCCATAACAGAAAGACAAGGTTGGAATGAAGACAGAATGAGCACGGGAGGAGCAGAGGAAGAGCTCGCCAAAAGGCATGGGTCTGGGACACGGAGCTACAGCGTGAGGGGGAAGGGAAGAGCCTTGATGGCAAAACTGTTCGACTCTTCCCATCATCACACTATATTTTCACTTTCTTACAAATCAGACAAGTTCTATTTAGGCTGAACAGTCATTTAGAAGCAATTAAAAACGGGGAAATTCCAGATAGAAAGTGCAGCATTTTTCTGACACCGAACAAGAATACATTTTTGCCGCATTACTAAACTCTATTGACTTTTCTGTGAAATGCTGCATCATCTTTATACTTGGAAGAGAGGCTTGAAAATCTGCCTGGGAAGTGAAACTGTTGGAATGCACCTCTACCATTCTCCTGTAAACCACATAACTTTGAACAAGTTCTACACACTTCAGAAAACAAATTCTACCGATATCTGTAGATGACCACACTTCCCAGCTATCTTTCTCGAAGATACGCCTTCATATTTAACACGTACCAGCCCAGGGGCTGAAACTGTGTTTTTGGATTGCAGAATACCAGGTCAAGTATAAACCTAAAACATGAAATGACAGACTGTCACCTCTGTGGTTTCAATGTTTACTTCCCTTAGGTCCGAGCACCAAAGGAAGAAACCGGAGTATAAAAAAATGGACACTGAGGGCCCCGTGACTGGAGAAAGCAGACTGGAACAAAGATTGGCAGTGTCAGTGAAGGAGGTGCAGAACAAGGAGAGAAAAACTTGGAGCAAGAAATAAGATGTGGGAGCAAGATGACTGAAAACGAAGACAGAAAATGCAATTGGTAACAGAAATACACAAAACCTAACTCAGAGAATGGAAGAGATGGAAGAATGCACTGATTGTGCAAAGAAGAAGGAAAAGAAGGAACTAAGGAGTGAGTGTTTTTAAAAACAGGACCAGAGAAACAAATACTTCGGTATTAGAAATGGGACAAGGAAAAGCAGTGCTGAGGCCCTGGGAAAGGAAAATGGAAATGAGGACCCATATGTGGATGAAAGACTAGAGGCCTGTGGAGCAGGACACAGCTACACCACACACAGAATCACACATGGGAGAAGCTCCTGTAGAAGAGAACCAAGAGTGATTGTTAAGTGATGTAGAAGTCCGAAGGAGAGACTGACTGGCCAGACAATGAGCACAGACCAGGTGAGAAGTCTGAGGAGTAGAAACTAGGACAAGCCAAAGAATGAAACAAGAACAAAGAGACAAGCTGAGAACAGGCAGAACCTGAAAAATGACACATTAGTAGCAGTGAGCAAAAAGAAGCAAATACACAGAAGACACAGCCATTGAATGCTTGACCACACTTTAGAAATGCAGTCTGGAATAAAACTCAAGCTCCTAACCTTTACTGTTCATTGCTAATACTGTGCTGCGCAAACAGCAGTTGTCTCACCAGCAATTACACTCTCAGCTCATTGCAGAGGCCCATGCAATGACTTTAATGGATCTAACCCAGCTAATAAATACTCAAAGTATCAGCATTACATTACAAAGCAAATTGAGGGGGAAAAAAGAACTAAAACATAAGAACATAGAGAGTTCTCTCTCATACATGCGTAGAGTTGCTGCATTCAGACACAACTTTATTTGACTGTGAATAGTAGGAAGTGATAAACTTCAAGATATGAAGCACTACCTGGCTTCACCTCCTTTCTATACATATTTTAAACAGATTCAAATGCTGTGGGCACATTACTGAATGATAACAAAGCTTGTCTCCAAGTTGTTCAGGTAGGCTTACTGCATACTAGTCAAGTCTTAGTATTGGTTTCTTCATCATATTTTTCATGTCTCCCTTAGTACATAGCATTTTCACATTAGAGAAACATTTATTTATTTTCACCACATTATCATCTCAAATCATCTACCAGGAGGTGAGACATCAACAGATTCCAGTTTAAAAAGAACATATTAAATAGATGATGCACATGAAACCTGATACTGCAAAGTATTTTGCTCTGTAACTTCAAATATTCCAATAGGAGTAATCTCCCCAGCAGCTGTAATTATTCAGTATTTCTGTGACTGATTCTAGAGTAATGTTTGAGGCCTGGAAAACGAAGACTATATAAGACTGATTGCATTTAGAAAGTACAGTTCCAAAGATTTGGCTAGCAGCTCCAAGGCAGCAGCAGGGAGAGAAGTCAGCACACAGCCCCCTTTAACCACAAGGCTGACCCTTCTCTTCCTACCCTCCCCTACTACATTGCCTCTCTTTACATTTCCATAACAAACAAAACAAAGGTCTATAGGCAGCAGTCCCCATCACTATACAAAACATGGGAAAGGCCCAGAGCTGGCCTATATAACACACTGAACAGTGAAGGGATTCTGCATTTGGTCACACAGTTAACACTATTGAAAAATGCACACCTGACATCTGGCATTCCTCAAACATTAAGTGATTTTGGAACTGCAAGAACCTTTGAAATGAAGACTGGTGCATACAATGTTACCTGAAATAATTCTAGAATTATGGAGCTATAGGTTTATTTTGGTTTCCAGTTGATTTCAATTTATTGTATGTCCTTGAGATCCACAGAATTTCTCTGGAAAATGAAATAAACCATTGGCAGTAGATTATGACTACTTAAATCAGGCTCCTTTTTCATTCTGTATATGAGCCACAGTGTTGCAATTCATTTTTAATAATTTAAAATAATTTCCCTCCTCCTGCATTCAGAACAATCTTGTTCTCTTTCTTAACCCTTTCAACAACAGTACCGTTAGCCTGATCTTGAAAAGAAACAGAGGTTAACAAAATGCACTATTTGTGAGTCCCTCCTCTAAATCCTCACCACAGGCTCAACTTCCAAAACCACTGACCTGCCAGCATTAATCAAATGTATTAAAAATCCCTTTAATTTTATGAGAAAAAGGAGCTGCATGGAGAACAAAACTGAGGGCACCCCTTCAGCTGTTGGACAGACAAGGGCAACTTCACTGTTACCCAGCAGCTGGGCTGGCCAACCTGTTTACACAGCGGACTCTGCTTTCTGGCAGGACGAGCAGGGAACATGAAGCTGCTTGTGGACAAGCAGAGGATTTAAGAAAGGAGGGTGATATGGTGAGAGGCAAATGGAGGAAATGACTGGATGAGGCTAGGGGCTGGAAGAAGTATTACAGTGACAGTCTCCTACAAGACACACAAGTTTATTAGAGTTAACTGGTGTGGAGAAGTAATGGGGACCCGAGAGACAACCCTGCAGATCAGCCAGTTCCACTAATGCCAGAATGCTCACAGACCATCACATTCACACTCTTATCAGTGTGTCCTGGGTGCCACCATCCAAGGCAGCTGGGCTGGTGTGCCCTTCCTTTGAGAAGGAAAAGAAGAGGTTAATGGCCATCACCCGAGGCAAAACCAGCTCAGCTATACTGCTGGGAAGCAGGAAAGTAAAGCCAGCACCATCAGTCGGTTTCTGCGAACTAACTCTCCTTAGTCCAAAGGACATCACGATGGCAAAGCAGCAGTGGAGAATACAGGCAGAGCGTTTGTGCCCTTGCCTTCCTTCCAATTCTCTTCCTTAAGCATCAACCCTAGGAGTACTGAGTATCATTCACTGGATATATTACACTGACCAGGCACTTAGGGGTGCAGTTTTCACGATATTTTTTGTTGTAGAGGTGTCACGATGTGGCCCAATGCAGTGTCACATAGAGTTGCATGTGTGAGCTCTAAACGAGTTAGTTCAACCAGGGGCAGTACAGCTGCATTAACATAGCACTGTCCAAACTGAGTTAGCCAGCAGAGGTTCCTTCACACTGCCCTAAACTGTGCCACGTAAATGTACCCTTAAAGGGGGAACAGCACAGAGTAAGATTGCTCTTTGGTGACTATGGCATATAGATATTAAATAGAACTGCTATTCATTGATAAACCTGATCATTTGCACCTCTAATCCTAATTTTCATCCTCCCACAACCTAGGTTCCCTGGTTTTATTAGAACCTCCTGCTTGCACAGTCAAATTTTCCTTACAAGGAGCTTAATAGCCAGCCGTACAGCTGCCCCACTAGTCTCATATAGCAAGATCTGTTCCACAGAACTCAGACTTCTACCAATAGCCAATACTGGTACCAAATGAACTCTCATGAACAAAGCTATGTTTTCTTAATAATAACAGTTGTATAAACATAAGGTCTTCTCAGTTAAAGGGAAACCAACATCAAAAAGCAGTAAAACATGGAACCCTAAACCCTTCTTTCTTTGAAGAAACATGTTTGAAGCGAGGTGTTTCTAGTTATGGGTGAATGAAATGAGAATTCAGCTGCAACAAACGGACATCCAGTCTGGATGAAAGACTAATTAGATCCATCTGAGAAGCTGTGTCTAAAACTGCTTCACATATTTCAAAGCAAAGCTCTTCTAGTCTATCTTTTGAGAAGACTACATCAAAACATTTAGTCACAGCTGACACACATCTATCCACTACAGCAGCATTATTTTTCATAAGCCATAAAAGCTACATTAAAGTAACATTAATAGTCTGGCTTACTTAAAAATTAAATTAAAGGGGGGTAAAAAAAGGCAGTAAAGAAATTTAGAGCTAAGAAAGCAACTCAAAGCAGCAACGACCTTATAGTTTCTCCCCATGCCAAAGCATCAAGAGATCCCAAAGTAGAGTGTTATACTGAATATTAAATGTGCTGAGATTTGCCTAGAGAACAGAATTAAAGATGAAACTCCATCTAGGAGCTGCAGAGTTAACTACTGCTTTTGTCATAATAAGCTAGGCTCTTAACATTACATTAGCATGCTTTTAAATGTAACTATTGCTAGTGCTGAACCAGCAGGAGGAGCTCACAACATTTTTTAATCTATTCATTCTACAAAATTCGGGGAGGGGGGGTTGGGAAGTCGAAGGGGATTTTGAGGGGAGGAGTTGGTCAGGCTTGTTCCTTCAAGTGTTGTGGGATGCAAAATCAATAGCAAAGAAAAGCATTCAAGTGATGCTTATGCAAACATTGTTTCTAGAAACTAGAATATAATTATATGACTATTGCAGGTCTGAAATGTGCATGGCACACAAATAAATTGGAGATAACACCCATGCCCCAGTGAGCTTTCAGTCTTAGACCAAAAGACCACAGGAGGACTGGAAGGGTGGCAGAACATATTAAATGCTCTTACTTTAGAAACTAGACTTTCTAAAGAAAGAAAATTGTATGTTATTGCTCTGTATCATTACAGATATTCAATTTATACTTCTTTTTATTGCTCACTGGAATTCCTGAATCATTGGATCAAAATCCACAGCAGTGTCCATTTTCATATTATAGGAATTCATCCTATGAAGCCACCTGTGTGGGTAAAACTCTTTGTTAGGTAATTTGGAATTAATCATTTTAAAAACCTAGTTCTTCCTCTGCCTCCTAAAAACAAGCACACCTAATATAAATACATGCAAATATTTACCTAAGCATTTTTACCTCTTTCTCACCCAACATGTCCCAGCATCTAAATTCTGGCAGACTCAAGGCAGCAGAGTGGAAACACATACCAGAAACAGAGTTCACCATAAGATACTGAGGCCAATGCCACTTTCATTTAAAAAACACCATGTCAGCAGCCACAGAAATGTAGCAATTAAAGCACTTGCCCACAGAACATGAGCATCAACACTTTCCTTGGACTGAAGGATTCAAGCTTACAGTGCTTGCGCCCCAGAAGAAACTATCCCCACCCCATCAGGACTGGATGGCGCAGCCTCCACCCTTCCAGTAAGTCTACCACGCACGGAAAGGAATGCGAGATCCGTAAAGCCACAGGGTCCGTCAGCACGCAGTAGTGCTGCTACAGCCCAGGGATAACGGCATCGGTGGAACCCACGGGTTCTGCTCTCGCCACAGGACTGGCTTACATATACCACATTAAAATGCCATTATACAAAACATGTAAGTTTTACAAACCGAAAATGCTCTGGATTTGAACCTGAATTTAAAAAGAAGGTACATGACCTTTCGAACAAAAGAAAACAAAAGATTCTATACGTATACAATCTATGAAAGTTGGTAACGAAGAATTGTTTCCACAACTTGACGTGTACTGCAATGTGGAATTTGTGTGCTGCTTCGCAAGTGAAATATAAACCACTCGGAAAAAGACGTGAAAAGTTTTCTGCTTAGAGCTGTACGGATTATCTGACTGATCTTCCCCGTCCACTTGTACCTTTACACATGCACTTTCCCTTCATTCAAACTAATACAGGGCATTGGAATAACAGTATATTTTATTCCATGCATATCACAATGTAACATTCAAATATATATAACAATATACATCTAGAACTAGACTAACCAGAAAAAATCTTCATTTGCTGCTTCTGGGGATATATGTTAACTTGTGTCTCTACTGGCTACCCTTCTTACTGTTTTAATTCCTATAGGTGTCTGCTTTTCATCTCTATTAATACAGCCTTCCTATTTCTTTTATAGGATCAATTAGTTATGTACTATCATGTGCCTAAAGCACATCTGAAATGTAAAATACAAGCTACAGGAATTCTTGTATTTTATTGATTCTTTTAACAAGTTTATTAATTTTACACTGATAAGGCTGGACAATGTTATTCTTCTACAGGGGCTACTGAAAAGACAGAACTTAATATGCACTGAATTATCATCCCACTTCCTGTCATTTGTGTTTAAAGAATTAAATGTGGACTAAGTCTGCTTATAGCAACTTTCTGTATCATTACTCTCATTTTACATTACACTTTTCATTTTTACACTTGATGTTTTGCATACTTCATCTGCATCTAGTTTGATTTTTTGAGTGATAGTTCATCTTACGCACTCTTCCCTGCCCCTGAAGAGAATTTACAAAACTAAGGAAATATTTCCTGAAATAATTTTAAAATCAACTTACCCCTTGGTCATAAATTTTACAACAAGCAAATACAGCACAGTTCTCCTAATTAAAAATTTACTACATTTTAATTTCAAGTCAAAGCTTACCCATAACTAAATATACACTAATTCACTGGCTAAATTAAAGCATAGAAGAAAGTTGTAGAAAACTACTTATCTACTCCATGCCAATGATACAGGATGGATTCATATAAAGATGACAGTAGTGTCTCAGATTTGTATTTTTATGCTCTCAGTTATGTACTACACAACAGATTTTTCCTTGCACATTCTAAGAAATACCCAGGATAATTTTCTACCTACACATATCTAATAAAATCTTTACTTCTCATGAAAAAGACAGGGGAAAAGCACTGCTTTTTCCTAAAAGTTACTAAAAGCATTCAATAAATTTCTCATTTGGCTGAACGAGCTTCACAGATTTTTCAGATTTCATAGGTGTACTATATTTACCTATTCTTAAATCTGAATTTAGGAAGTAATCCAATATTTTGTGGAAACGGTAGCCCATTCCAGCAGCAACTTGAAAAAAGTAATTAAGCTTTCTCTACTCCTGTTATTCAGCAGTTGACCTATACAGGTCCCTCTGGAAATATATCAGATTTCCATCTGTTCAAAGTACCTTCTGAACTATTTCACCTTATGCTTTTTAAAAAAAACAACAAAAACAAACAACTTCCATTCACCACAACTTCAATGATAAGAAGCTACTTTATAACTGAAAACATCTGGAAATTCTTTGTCAACTGAACAGATGAGAAGATGGGGCTAAGTGGTCTGAGAAGGTATGCATCTACTACAGAGATGAAAAACCCTAACAAAAAAGACTGTTTTCAAACATGAAAAAGAATAAGAACAGCTACATGCAGAGAAATCACAGAAATCAGTAACAGAGAGCTCTCAAGACAGAGGATTACTATACTATAGCAACTAAAAAGAAAACTGATTATGTCAAAAAGGTTTTTGCATACAATACAGTTACAAATTCCTTGTTGAACTAAAATTACATCAACATACGCATACAGCAATGAACTTCAAACAACAGGAAACATGGCTGTATCTCCTCAAGTGTAATTACTTAATGCTGGTATTTGTCATCTGAGCCTTTGGATTCATCCATTGCTTTTATGAAAGCAGACGTACAAACAAAAATCAAGATGACCCACCCTGTTTCCACAACCTCCTCCACCACAATGATATTAATAAAACTATTCTCTAGTTGTCTAATTGAGAGACACCCATAACAGAAATATAAAACTGAAGAATGCTGAAGGGAGTAAGGAGGATGGGCTAAAGCAAAAAGATTATAGGGAAA
>NW_009701730.1:29672-78809 GCF_000703405.1 Apaloderma vittatum
AGTTTTGAATGTCTCCAGAGAAGGAGACTCCACAACCTCCCTGGGCAGCCTGTGCCAGGGCTCTGGCACCCTCACAGGGAAAAAGTTTTTTCTAATATTTTTGTGGAACCTCCTATGTTCCAGGTTGTACCCACTGCCCCTTGTCCTGTCACTGGACATCACTGGGAAGAGCCTGGCTCCGTCCTCCTGACACTCCCCCTTGACATATTTATAAACATTTATGAGGTTCCCCCTCAGCCTCCTCTTCTCCAAGCTAAAGAGATCCAGCTCCTTCAGCCTTTCCTCATAAGGGAGATGTTCCACTCCCTTCACCATCTTTGTGGCTCTGCGCTGGACTCTCTCAAGCAGTTCCCTGTCTCTCTTGAGCTGAGGGGCCCAGAACTGGACACAATATTCCAGATGTGGCCTCACCAGGGCAGAGTAGAGGGGGAGGATATATATAATCAAATATAATCAAATTAATTGGATACTTGGTCCAATGTATTTATGTTCTCCTCTGCTTACACTCTTTGTTGTTGCTTTTATTATACAGTTTAAGTGTACTGCCTACAGTTAATCCATCCACACTTGAGAAGGTGGGTTCATGGCTGTCCACAAAAGTCTCACACACACGGGTGGCTGAGGGGCTGCTTACGGTGCGCCTGAGGAGGGCAGCTCCCACCCAGCACTAGCAAAGAGACCCCACACTGGCTGTGAGCAGCCATGAGCAAGAGTCTACGAACTGTCAACAAAACCACCATCACATGGATCCAGAGCATCCTTGGGGGTTGACACTTGGCTTTGGAAGTCAATTTAGAACAGCGTAGGGAAACCACACAGCTACCAGGTTCACTCCATACACATAGGATTCCATTTGCTTTTGTCTCTCCCACGCTTTGGTACTGTGCAGAACACTCAAGAACAAACAGACACCAACCTTCACCAGCAAAATTCGAATTAAGTCCATGTATCAATGAAATCATAAAATACACACATTTCATAGCCAGAGTGGCAATCGAAAATGGAAAGATGAAAAAGATTCTGAAATTGAACTAAATGGAAGATTCCAGAGTGATGCTGGTGAGATGTTTCTGGACTGTTTGTTGCTGTCTTAGATTAGTCTCATTTGAAGGAGGGTATTGTTCCTTCAAATTCTATTTTAGCAGTAATCTTGATTGTAAGACCTTTAACTCCACCGATGAGAGGAAAAATTTTGAGGATAAGAAGAATACTAATCAAAGCCCAGAATCTGACCATCTGTGCTCCAAGAACTAAAACGATATATCTGACAAGCAGTTAGCTTAAAGAGTCTTCTAAATATTAATATCTAGGACAAAACAAAAGGAAAAAAAGAACAAATTACATTTACGTGGACTTAGATGGCAGGTTCTTGGTGCACAAGCAAACAGATCTTAAAAGCTGCTAAATTTTCATTCTCAGGTCACTAGAATTTTTAATTCTGAAAGTGTTTGTGTTATGTTGATAGGCTATCATCAGAAGCAACTGTCTGATGCTGAAAATTCTAGTACACTAATTTTATATAACCTTAAGTGTCAGCATATATGTTGCTGGCTTCAGAGTAACAACACAGATAATTCTATTAAAAAAAAAAAAATTACCACATTAGTATACAGAGAAGTTTTTAACCTCTACTAGAAACACAAAAACTAATATTTTTTGTTTGCACTGCTTCAGACACAGTGTAGTTCACACTTGACCACTGATATTTAAGTCCTTCAATTTGGGGAAGCAAGGCCTCTAAAGTGGCCAAAAGCCAGCTTGCACCAAGGACCTCTCTTACAAACAACGTGGTTAAAAACGGATGGTTACAAAACTCAAAATCCTGAAAAATAAAGAGCAGCCAAGAGCAGTTAGCGCTGCACAGTTCATTAAGATTCTCATGATAAAGGAAGAAAACCACAGTTGACCCACAGACCGAGATGCTGACGAATGATCTGCTCACCAACAGCGGGAGCCATGGAGAAGCCTGCTGCTCGCACTCGCTGCACAGAGAGCAAAGCACTGCACACTGTGAGGTGCTGGGGTTTCAGCTGGCAAGAGTAAAAGAGTTAACGAAAAAAAGAAAGGAGTCACTGTTGGAAGAGTCCCAGTGGTAAACAAAGTAAATCAGGATGCGAACACTGCTGCTGCAATGCACAGTTTGCAGCAAGAATAAACTTCTGAAGGGGAATGTGAAGGTGGCCCTCCCACTGGGCTACCCAGCTACAGCACAGATTCAGCTATCTTTGCCATAAGCCACAAGGGGACACAGTCCACAAAGTCAGGAGTCCATGTCACACCAACTTAATAGCAAAAAGTAAATGCAGAAGTTCAAAAAGTGAAGTTTGTGTTCCTGATGGCAAAGTTAATAAAGACAGTTTTGAATTTCCCCATGGTTTTTTCTGATGGCATGTTATACCTCCTGATCAGGAACAATATTTCTTCTTGTCTTTGACTTTTCTTCTTTGAATTTTTAAGGCAATTGTTTTTTCATTGTAAAGCTTCAAATAATAATTTAAGAGATTTTTGACTGTGCTGTATTTACTATAATCTCTTGCCTGCAGCACTACCACAGGAGAACTCCAGCAAAAAGAAAGTTATTAATAAATAATAACACGTCCTCTGCTATTTATCTAGTAACAATGAAAAATAAGTGTAACTCTAACCAACCCTGGCATTCAAAAACAGTTACCTGCTTTTTATAAACCCTAGCTCAGGAGTTAACTTTACTGCAGTATACCTTAAGGTTTAAGTGCAACAGATCTCTGGTCACAGCGAAATCCACCTACTGTGATTTATTTCACCAGCTAAGGCGATACAAATAAATAAGGAATTATTTCTCCCCAATTATACAGGCTTGGTCAATGTAGAATCAGAATGTAAAAAGCTGCTGTTGCCAGTTCCTCTGACCCAACCTTTAGGGCATGCAGCGTGCCCTAGCTGGCACTCCTAAGTCCTCCCTATTGCTTAGGCAGCCCTTCACCCAGGACACTTGGGGTGCTCAGCTCCCCAGGGGTGCTCCTGCCACCTTATCAAGCAGTAGGAGTTAACAGCAGCATCTTATTGCAGGGTTGTGAGGACACTCCGCTTCAGTAACAAACCAAAGGACTAGAAATCAGATTCCACATACCCTTCATTAAACTGGGCTTATATTCGCTGTAATGCTCATAAAACCACCAGGACATCTAAACTATTTAGCAGTCCCATTTAAACTGAGACACAAGTCTGGAGTTTGGTATGATTTTCTGTAGTTAAAAAGATAACCCAGCAGCAATAGTGTTACATGCTCAACATCCTTTCTCAGAGTTTGTGCCACACAGCGCAGTTTACAACTCAGCTGCAAGTGGAACCTTGGAATGACTCATACACAAGCCAGTTACCTTCACAAGCGATAGAGACACCTGGAGGTGTTTAAAGAACAAATAGATGTGGCGCTTTAGGATATGGTGTAGTGGTTAGAGAAATGCGGGGAAAAAGGTTGGACTTGATGACCCTGGAGGTCCTTTCCAACCCTAATGATTCTGTGATTCCATGATTCAGGCCTTCTCTGTCTGTAAACTTCCCTCAGTCTGATTTAAAAGTGTTAACTTCATTGAATTATGCAAGCAAGTACAAGCAGGAACCTAAGTAACTAAATGAAACCGAAGTAAATCTCTCAAAAAATACACGTGCACACAGGCACACAGATGCCTGTCAGTTGTGCTAAACAAAAACTCCGATTATGGGACTTAGATTTCTGAGTTCATAGCAGAACGGGCCTATGCAACACCCACAGTGACCAGCAGCCACCCTGTACACTCCTCACAGCAGAAGGCAGCTCCAGGCTGGTTGCTGTTAGGTAGCGATGCTGCAACAAACAAGTGGAAAGGCTGGGGCACTGACTGCTCCTGGGAAGGGCTCTCTGTGTCACACAGCACCAGTCCAACTCAAAAGTGAGCTGAAAACCCGGCAGAGGTATTTTGCTATTTGAGCAACGGGTTGTATCTAAGTTCACAGGACATCCGTTAGGGCCATTATATAAATCTAGTTCAGTAAAAAGCTGCATGCAGACACAGCCTTCGCTCCTGAAGCACCATTCCACAAGTAGAGTGAGTGTCACTGCTATGGAGCAACACTAGGTACTGAGTAAACAGTTCAAGATGTCCTGGAATCCTTAAAGAAACACTACAACCAAAATTATCACCTTTTGCACACTTAAAGTAGTACACTTGGCAAGAGAAAAACTTTGAAGGTGCTGATCACAACTACTGATCTTCTCCATATCCTTTTTAAAGTGCTCCTATGATCCACATGGAACAGAAAGTATCCCTGATCTCTATTCATCCTCTCACACTCATCACAAATATATGTAAAAATATAGTGTAATGGGGGTAACGGCAGTATTAAGAAGTATATTAGTTAGGCATCTTCTTGCTCCAGTTAGTCCAAGAAAAATATTTTTAAAAAAAAATAAAAAAATCTACAGTTTCATTACCTGAATTCACATAAGTGAAAATAACCACCTAACAATAGGACCAGTTTCAACTGAAAATCACGTCTTTTACACCGAAATTTCAGTAGAGCAAAGCAAAAGTGAAATCACCAAGACAATACTGTCTTCATTATATGAAAATACTAATTTAAATGTCCTTTTTCAAGGAAATCTCCTGATTCTGAATATAGTATAGGTGTGAACATCAGGACTATAAAAATATCATGGAGCAGATGTTGCAGAAGTTTCTTCAGTGAAGACATGCAAGACAACTAAACAGCTGTCAGATGTAGAGGACTTCTGGGATTCCTCATAGTCCTGCTTTTGAACAATTCCAAGAAAAACTCACTTCTTTAGACTCTTGAAAACCACTGCCTCAGAGTCAACAGATAGTATGCAAGTCAGCTTCCTATTTAAAAAATAAAAGTAAAAATCTCAGTTTGGCTGGGGAATTGCTATTAACAGAAACTAGTTATCTATAAATTTACCTTCTCGATACTCCAATTCAAGCACCTTGTATCTTGGCTTTATTCTGCTGAACAGCTGACTACTGAACACTGCTTTACTGTTCTACTGTTGTGGTCTGTCTATCTGCCTTTCATGCTGACAATATTAAGTACTTAAAGTATTTATCTTAGCATATTTGTAAAAACAACAGTTCATATACACTCATCTGAAGCAACCTAGGCACATCTTAAAACACCGTCATTTTATTATGACCATATTTACTACCAAGGTGCTAAATAATTCCATTCCAGTATGATCACACATTCAACTTGCTTGGTTCTAACTTAAGAAAATGTAACTTTTGGTAACATTGCCCTTATTTTCTCGTTCTCATGTATCTACAATGGAGCACAAGCCCTTACATCTAAACAATACACTTCAATCGGGTCATTAATTAGAAAACTAATTTAATCAACAAGTAGATACAAAAACATTCCACAGGCATGAGCAGAGAAAAATCTTTGTATGCTAGCACTATTTAATTAACACAGAGAGTTTTGGTTTTAAGTGTTGCTGCTTATTACAAAACAAGACAAACTTCCATGTTCACTGAACATATACAGAATTTTTTGTAGGTGTCAAGGATAATATACATGGACTCAATATACCAAATTTCTTAGAAAATGAGCAGAACTTACAGAAAATGATGAGCCATCCTTTGAAACTGCAACTGGGTAAATTCCATCTTCTAGATGCACAGAGAGCTCCCAGCTACTTCTCTTTGATTTAGCAATAGGAATTCTAAAAAGGAAACAGACAGAAGAAGAATTTTTAACAGAGATTTCATGCCCTTCCCATTTTAACCAGAAGTGTGTGCCTCATAGGATGGTCACGAAGAATATAAAATATCATTAATCTACAGACACAGTTGGGGAGCATACTTGGAAAAAAAATACTAAATACATTTTTTTTCTCTCAAATGGCACATAAGGAGAAAATACATTGTACTTTCTTTCTAGATTTGCCTTGACATACTGGGTACACTGATAAAGTTATAGGAGGCTCTTGAATACAGCCAGCACTTGCTGCAGAATTGGCTCAAACAGGATGAAAAGCAGATGAGAAAGTGGGTTGGCACAAGAATAGCAGCAGTGAGAGCTGGAACATTCTTTTTAAAGGCAAAATATAATCACTATTTCTTTCATCCCATTCTCAGTAAACCTTAATTAAAGGCCAAGTACAGACAAAAGATTCAGCCAAGCAAATAATACAAGTAATTTTATAATTAATATACATTTTAGGGTATCTCATCCACAGAGTCCTTCAAGCAAATTGAAAAAATAATGATACATCATCACAGCCCACATACAGGATTATATGCCTATTCCTGCACCATTCTGTGGCTAATACAAGAATACAGTCAATGCAAGAAACCTGAATCTTTTCAACTTCAGCTTAAAGAAACACACCTGACAGCAAGAGAATGAGACCTGAGTCTCCATTCTTGGCAATTCAAAGTGAAACAACTAATTTTCAGCTATTTTATTTAAACGTGTATTCAATTTCAGTTTCCTCATCCAGCTTCTCAAGTCACAGAATCATAGAATGGCCTAGGCTGGAAGAGACCTTATAGTTCATCTAATCCAACCTCCCTGTCATGGGCAGGGACGCCTCTCGACTAGATCAGGCTACTCAAGGCTCTGTCCAACTTGGCCTTGAACACCTCCCCGGAGGGGGCAGCCACAACGTCTCTGGGCAATTTATTCCAAAGACTTGCCACCCTCGTGCTGAAGAATTTCTTCCTAAGATCTAATCTAAATCAATTCTCCTTCAACTTAAACCCATTTCCTCTTGTCCTATCAGTGGACACTCCTGTAAAAAGTCCCTCCCCAGCCATCCTGTAGGTTCCCTTCCGGTATTGGAAGGAAGTCTCTCCAACTTTGTTGTAAGAACTGCCATCCGAAGGTTTGCTACAACTTTTCTCATGAATGGTCGCCTTACGTTAGTATCAGCAAGCACCAAGTAGCCTAAAGAAAAGGTACAAAGGTGGGGATTAAACTCCATTAAAATAAAAACACATCATTTTGCTATAGTTTTTCTTCCATACTGACTTTCTCTCATGTTTAGGTTCTCCATAAGAAATCTATAGAGACAGTTCATCGCCTTTAGGTTTCCTCTTAAGGATAATTTCTGCTGTAATTGTACACTGTGGAGCTTACTACAGCATTTTCCTGCAATCTCTAGAGTCTTAAAACTTGAAAACACATCTTACTGTGTTGTGTCGTGTTGTGCTGAGGGACATGGTTTAACGGTGTTGATAGGGCTAGGACAACGGCTGGACTCGATCTTGAAGGTCTCTTCCAAACAAAACTCTAGATTCCTATGTCATGCATCCTCCTGAGGACTCAGGTGCCCAGTGAATCACACCTCCCCAAAGGGAGTGCTCAGGTTCCCTGCGGAATCAGCAGGCAGAAGCACCTGTGAGGACCTCCAGAAGCCACAGGAGGAGAAATTATCTGCATAAGCCAAAGATAACGCATTAACTTGCTAAGGATTTCAACAATTATTTTAAGAAGGCTAAGGTTTTAGACATCTGAAATCTAAGCAAGCACAAGTTCAGGATTTCACCAAACATCTTAGTTCACATCTAACTATCAGTACCTATTAATTTCATTAAAACAGATATGGAAAATAACTTCTTCCCATACTAATGATGCCAAGCGTTACCTTTCACGTTTAACATACAGCAACGATTGTCGAAACAACAAATTTGAGGAAACATCTATGGCTTACTGGGTGCAACGACATTTCTCAGCACCTCATCTTGAAATTCCCGTGTGTCGCCAAAACATTTAGACTGGCCGGTAGGAAATGCGACAGACACAGAAGTTCCTGATGAGGAGGAACAGGAACTTCCTGCTCAGGTAGCAGGCAGCAAGCTGCGAGATGTTTCCATTGCGCTTCCTGGTGCCAGAGCACCAGGAAGGAGGAATGCAAGAACGTTTCGGCGCAGCTGGGTGAAATTCTCCATGGCATTCCACCGCAACAACCAAGAGGAGCTTGTGGTTTATAGCAACTTTGTATTTCTTGCCTAAGAGGGAAGAACTCATCTCAAACACAGCTCAGTAGATCCACTTTATCGGTGGCACGAGATTCCTTGCAGCCTGCCTGGCATGGCCCCGCTTCATATTGCATTTGACCGGAAGTGACCTCATGAATCTGGCTGCTGGCCATCAAAGGGAAGACAGTCTTGTTCTCCAGCAGGGATTATTTTTGTTCGGCCCTGTCTTGCTGAGCTTTGTCAAGTGTATCTCCAAACAGGATGCACGCCTCTTGAAAGGCATGGCTATGATCACTGCTTGCCTGGGTTTCAAGCAGCCACGCAGACACATAATTCCTCTTTCCGCAACACCGGTGGTCAGGAGAGCAAGGTCCAGAGCTGCGTCTAAAACCAAGCGTGCAGCAAGCTGGACTTCCCTTCTGGAATTGCTACATCCACTTGCACAGGGACATTTTCCAGCTTTGCTAATCAAACGCCTGTGGCTCTGTAACTGTAACCCGGTTATGCTGGCTAAGACTTACCCACATTAGCTCACAAGAATTCTGCTTTTTCTTCATTGTATCAAATTCCTTTCCTATAAACTATCTTGCAGTAGACTCCATTTTTGATACAAGGGTTTTTTTATTTCCTATTAGTAAGGATCACAAAGTCAAAAGTCCAAGTTTCTTGGATATGGAAAGAGAGTTGCTAAAGTCTGTGAACTACATTAGAAATGCAGAAATTTCTATCGGGTTAAAAAGTGGGCTTCTTGGTAGTTTTTTTTGTTGCTGTTTTGTTTTGTGGGGTTGTTTTATAAATGTCTGAGACGTCTCAATGCATGGGAAATAATCTCTTTTTTCTTGGCCAAGGTTGCTTCCTTAGCTGAGAACTCTTCTAAGTCCTCCAAAGGGAAAACATCTGGACTTCTGAATATATTTTCCACTAGCTCACAGAAAACTCTCTAAGCTTCTGGCTATTTTTAAAAAAGTAGAACTTAAAATTCTACATACTGGGCTGAAAACTGACATATTCTATTTAGAGAAAAAAAAATACTGAAAGAAAAAATGACATCATTTTTTACCATCACAAAGGGCACAAAAATCAGCACTTCCCCTCCAACCCTAGATTCGGAATCCACACAATATGTCTTTGATAGGGTTCAACACGCCCTCTCTTTCTTCTCACAGCTTTGGCAAATGACGTATCGTCCAAAAAATTATTTTCTTTGCATTGAGAGATCACTGGCTGCGGGAAGAAATGCAAGTTCAGCTGCAAGTTCCAGGTGAATGGGAAGCAGGGCCATAGAGAGCCGGGTGCTGTTGTCCCTTGCCAGGAGCACGGGACGCAAAAGAGAGAGCAAAGGCAGCGCAGCGTCGGATGGTCTCCACTCCGTACAGAAATCGGCACTTCTGAACTTCTCTTACTCCCTATTGCCTTCTAAAGGGAAGCACTGCAAGCAGTAGGGGCCCAGAGGAAGAGTACGGTGATGGCCCGGCTATAAGTAATAAACGCATTGAAGCCATAAAAACATGTAAACAGTGAGAAAACCAGCAGTGTTTGCCTGCTTATTTATTTTCAGCCTCTCTTGCTGTTTGTTCAGCTACAGATGATGTCATGCTCCCATAATATATTTCATACATTGCACAGTGTATTATGTCCATTTTAGCCCCAGCTGCCAAGACAGAGAGAAGGAGGGAGATACTTTATAATAATGCAGCAATTATAGTCCCTGCTTTCTTTCTAAGTTTTCAGCAAGGAAAGTAGAGAACTGCTAAAAATTTTAGATCGACACACACTTACTGTGCTCATGGAAAACAGACACTAGTTAAACTATTATCTATTCTAGTAAAAAACAAATAACAAAAGAAAACAGACATTCACAAAAGCAAGTCAAGTAATAACTCTGCCCTGGCCTGTCCATTTTGATTGTCATCAACCAATCAGATAGAAGGAACTCAATAAAACTGCAATTTTCTGCAGTTTGGGGCAAATAAACTCCCCTTTTCCGATTACTGTTGATGATGTAATGAGCTATGACAAATGTCATCAGCTCCTAAAGGGTCAGAAAATGAAGTATAGATTTTTTATTTTTTTTTCCTTCCGATTCAAATAGTGAATTTTAACGTTGAGGGGAAAAAAAAAAACTTACAAATTCTCTACTTCAGATATTTTTGCCGCATAATACTTTACATAAACACAAAGAAATCCCAAACTATCATAACAAATTCTCCCATTATGAAAGATTATAAGCGTTTGAAAACCACATTATATGACACCCCATAAAGCTGTTTTTCAATTGTGCAATTACCTATTCAGCAGTTAAATAAAAGTGAAATATTGACTTAAAACAATGTTAATGGTCAAAGAATCATTAAGAAATCCTTCATCATAACTTTCACAGCAGGCGGCCTGTAAAATGATCAAGAATAATGTGCTGGATTCTGTAGCCACCAAGGTCAGTTTCTGCATACAAATCTTTGCAGGGGGAGAAAAAAAGACCTTCAGAAAGTGGGCCATTCATCTGAACCAAGTTCAGAGAATTTCCAGCACTGTGAAAAGATATGTTATGCAAGCACATAGATGTATTCAGTGGGGGTAGACTGAACCAGCTACATGGAGACTACAAAGGAGCCCTCCCATGGCTCATGAATAAGTCGAGGAAATGATCAGAAAAAAATGGAGAGATGTTTAGACAGATGGCCCACTTAAAATGCCTGGGACAGGGCATAAGCAATTTTAATGAAACTTTAGATCTACCATATAAATTGTTTCTTATTTTCTCTGCCCTCCCCCCCAAAAAACTCAAGAAAGGCAAATAGAAATTTAACAAGTCAAACAAGAGCTTATCTCATGATGCAAAAAAAAGGGAAAAAGGGAAGTAAATCTCACACTTTTAAGCATTATTGGTTTAATAAGTTCACATACAAAGAAATATCCTTCACAGAACCTTCAACTATCAGATGAATATAAAAGCAGGGAATGGATAGATTAAAAGAATTCTAAACAGAAGTGTACTGCCAAACAAAACAAAAATCTAAGCTTTACTATCTGAGTACTTTCAACACTTTCCAACATAAAAGTTCATTGTTGCACAGAAAAGATAAAAGCAGCACTTTCACAGGATTATTTTAAGAACTAAAAATTATGTCAAAGGAACTTAAGAATCTGGCAATATTTTGTTCAGCAATTTCAAGTATTTTCTACATCTATTCACACACATTTTGTGTGTATATTCAAGATTGATCCATCTATACATATTGTGCACTTTTACGTCTTTCTGCTTTATGCACGCACATGTATACATATATCCCTTTCACTAACAGTATGAATATATACCATCATTAGAGTAAATTATAGTTCTGCATATGTCATACAAAATAATACCCTCTACTAGCCTGTGTGCCAGCTGATCAGACAAAGGCTGAAAAAAAATTACCCAATGTTTATGTCAAAAGGGTTTTAGATTACATTTTCTTACATATTACATTTAGATCAATAACAAATATGCATCCTTATAGCCATGCACTCTATCTGAATAGCGACCACAAGAAAAAAGTTAAATTACATGGAAGGTAAACTGTAAAATAAAAAGCACTGTTTTAAAAGGATGCTATGCAGGGCATCGTGCTTTGATTCAAAACAGTCCATATCTGGATGCTTCTTCTTCCTTCAACAGAAGCCTTTTGGGTAATTGCACTGAACTAAGGGCCCACAATCCAGTGTCCAGTGAAAACCTCCAGTGCCTTCATCAGTGAACCCCAGATCAAGGCTAAATAAAGAAATAGATAAAGCAAGATCTTGTAAATCTAGGGTGAATTTAGCTACCCAGACATAAGTGTGTGGCTCAACCCTTTTCATCTTCGCTTAACTGAGATTAACAGACAACCAGAGCTCAACTCTGGCTCATCCTCTTCCACTCTGAAGGTCCAGGGGTTGGGTCCTGCAGAGGGAGTCACCCTGCCCAGATTGCTTCGCAGCTACCTCCCTCAAGCGGCCTGGCAGGAACACGGGGCTCCTCCGCCAAAGTTGTCTCCAAAGTCTTAAGGAGCAAGTGTGCTCCAAGCACGCAGACAAACAATTCTAAGCCATGCAAAACACCTTTTACTGCTCTTCTAGCTTTAAATCGGTCAAGCAAAGGAAGTATGATTGCTGCTATCGCTCATCATAGAATCACAGAATAGTTTCGGTTGGAAGAGACCTTCAAGATTATTAAGCCCAATCTTTGTCCTAGCCCTATCATTGTTACCCCTGTAACAAATTCAAGCTTGCAGCACGTATGTCCAGAGAATGAAAGGTCTGGGTTACTGGGCTCCTGCAGCCTGCGAGACTACTCCCACCTCTCAAGAGGAAGAGCCAGGGCCCAGGTAGGCATTAAGGGTCTCACCAGCCTAAGCTGCTGGTAGTAGGAAGGAAGGAGAGACTCATAGAGATTCAGAGTATGTAGCTTTGCAGCCTGATGGTGCATTCTCTGGGACAAAGTTTTGGCATTTAGTCTTACGTCAGGAAATATCTACGCACTTTGAGTTTATCAAACTGGATGAAACACAAAGCAATCCTGGGAGCTGCATGTACTGCCCAAGACCTCTCAATTTCAGGGGAGAGACTGCCCAGTCCTTCAGCAGATGCCAGCATACCTTGAAAATTACAAATAAATAAATGTAAAACATGATATCTGAAACTCATTTCCTCTCCAGTGACATGTCAGGGCCTACTTCTGCATTTAGTTTCTCTCGGAGAAAGGAAATATCACAAGCACTGATGCTGGATAAGAGATGTTGCTCGTTGTCTCACTGCAAGCATTTGTGAGACGAGACACAAGGAAGATTCAAATCATGTGTTCTCAAGTAGAGAGAAAAGACATTTATTTTCCATATAATTTACAAGTCTGTGCTTCTGATCTGTTCTTTCAAACCATCTGTCCTAAATCAGCAAAACTATTTACTTGCAAGAACTACTTGCAAGCAGGTGTTTTTAATCAGATCAGTCAACAATATTGACTTGTGCGTGCTGACAATTGTTATAGACACAAAATTCTGAAAATCTGTTCATCATCAAAAAAAATTTGGAGCTATTTCTCTTCCATTAAAGTATTTAATTTCACAACTTTGTTTTTCTCACACACCCTTGATTTTTAATAAGAGTTTACTTTGGGCAGTTGGAAAAATATAATAATAGCACACTCCACAAAAGGAAAATTACAAACTCCTTTTCCTGTATAAATCTATCTGCATTTCCTTGAACAAGGAAATTTACTGTGCAGATATTTAAGAAGATTCTTACAATAGTTATCTCACTTTCTTTTACTGCTCAAAGAGCTCCAGTACAAATCAGTGACGCAGTAGGAAAGACTACAGCTCTTCCATTAGCATCATCTAGTAGCACTTACATCCTTCCATGTAACAAGATGGTATTGGGACGTAGCTGTTTGTGGGTTACCCTGCTTCCTGGGCCTTCATTCAAACAGTGGCTGTGCCCAGTAATAATGTGCTATTTTTCACTTTGTAATAAGTTTAGAATATTACAGAATCCCTGTACATGTTAAAAATAGGCAGCAAGCAATCTCTAAGCTACTGATATTAAAAGAGGTGAAATGATTAAAAGATTACCTGCTGATAAGGTAATAGACATTCATTTTCTGACAATGCATAAGACTACTTTCCATACTCTTATTTTCTGAAACATCCAGCCAAACTCTGTTAGGTTGTACTCACCCTAGTAGTGAAATCTACCTTGCTTGTACCCTACTAATCTCAACCTAAATTGCCATTAACTGCTGTAAATCTGAATTCAAAACACATTTGCTGCTTGAATCTGTCACTTTTTTTGTTAGAATTTAGAATTTCAGTTATTCGCTCACTTCTTCAGTTGAAGTTCTGGAGAGTATGTTATCTCAGAACTAACCAATACATCATACAGTGGGTGTGAGAACATCGGTGTTTTAGTTCAGACTGAGAGTAGCTCTCAAAGTAAATTATCCCAGTCACCTGCACTTAGGCTGCTTTGGACCAGACGCTGCAGAACAGTCTCAAGACATGGGAACCAGGTTCCTGTCTGATGCAAGACGGAAAGAAGCCAGGTTCCAGAACTGCTCCCAGCACACTCCAGCCACAAGCAGGCATTCAGTTCACAGGACTGGACTAGAACTCATCAGAAGTCAAATATATACAGTGAGAGTATCAGATCCTCATCATGGATCAGAAATCCACTTGTACTGATACGCACTCTAATGACAGCTAGATAAAATATTGAAGAAATCTTCATTCTCATGAAGATATTTTAATCTTGATGATATTTTTTGCAACTGCACTCCCTCAAAACCATAAGCACAGTATTTAGCTTAGATATCAGGTCATAGTTTAAAAGGTAAACAAAAATTATACTTAAATTCAGTCCCAAAACTCTTTATTTAGTTGACTCAATTAAAAAAAAACGTTATGTTAAGAAATGCTTAGTACCTGCCAGCTCCTCTCAGCTGAAAGCAATGAGAATACTGCACCATGTAGCACATTTGAAAAATCATTCTGCCAATTTGGAGGACAAAGTACATATATTAGAACTGAATTTAAAACTTCCATTTTGGAAAAAAATCTTGGCCTGACATTCCAGTGCTGTCTCTATCCTGTTATATAATTTCTTGAACACATCACCGTTTCTCCAACTGTCAGTAATTTACAATGTTAATCCCCCCAAAACACATTAACCTATCTCTTTCTTATTCAGAGACATAAAACTTCACTCATATACTCCCATATCCACTATTAAAGGCAGTAATATCTGACTGAAATGCAGCATTTCTTTAAAGAACAAATTTTATAAGACCAAATACAGTGAAACCTGTCAGCATCTGCTGAACTTACTAAAATGAAGCACCAGATCCAGATTGAGAGAAAACTCCTAGGAAAAGGAAAGACATCAGAATAAGGCCACCTCTGAGAAAATCTGGCAACAGAACTGGGAGCAACGGCCTTCTTCAAGGCCCAGAGGGAACAGTGTACAAACTAATGAAAAACTATAAATTATATTAAGCTAATTAAAAAAACCCCACTAAATTGTATTAGAGCCAAATGGAAGATAACTTCTTATAGACCACTACCTCTAAATATCTTTTCTGAGGTTATTGTTAAGAACTATGTATTGAATGCTGTCTTTCTTGTGTTTAACAGTTTCATTTATTTCTCTCACCTAAGACTTACTACGGTCCCCATTTGATCTGTCAGTCTTTTCAAAACTAACCAGATTATATTGCCACTTTGTAGTACCCCGGATTTGACCTGGTCTCTAAGAAGCACATCATGTCCAATATTCCACAGGCCATTATTTGAAAGAGAATTCTCATTATTTTGTGCATCTTGGAAAAAACAAAGCTTGCACCAGATTTCAGTTCCAGGTTCCAGAGCTTTAAAAGAGTTCACCCGTCACACAGAGCATATCACCTCCTGCAAGCTTGGTGGCAGCAGAATCAAAACAGCACATCCAAGAGCTTAACCATCTCATCCCAAGGAGATCTGTTTTGTAATACGGCTGTACTGATCATTTTTCCTCTGTTGAAATTTCATATCTACATGAGACTTAATTCAGGAAATACACAGTACGTATATTCGAGATGGCAGAGTTCCAGACAAGGATGGCCAGATGTTTTCTTACTAGCCATCCTATGTGTCATAGCGTAAGCAAAAGAAGCTGGTCAAGTTGCAACAATGTACTTTTCTAGACAGTGGTGGCTTTTCAAAACGATGCTTCTTTACTGCATACACAAGAGCCAGTGCTGGGTGAGAGCCCAAGTATCAGTGATGAATCTACCAAGTCACAGACAAATGTGATTAGGATATTTGGCAGAGGTACTCAGGCCAGTTTCTGACAGGCAGTGTGACAGCTGCTTCCTCTCCCTAACATGCAAAAGATGTGGCATGTTTCACAGATTCTAAAGATTTGTTCTCTATTGCTTCTGCATTAAGTTCCCATGGAACAAATTAATACCACTAAAGTTAAAGATAAAAAAAAATAGCAAATGAGAAAAACCCCAAGAGTTCACTTAAAATTACATTAGATAACATAAAACATGCATATCTTCAATAAATACAAATTCTTCCCATCTAGACAATTACAGCACAGAGCAAAGCCCCGGTGACTCACATTACCTTCAACAGATCTTCTACCGCACTTTAGCTTATATCTAGAGTTCACACCACTAAGCTTTTAACACCTCATATTAACCATCTTTTCCACTTCTAACTACTGAAAAGAGAAAGGTATTTCTCCACAAAGAGCTAGATCTTAGATAGTCTGAACTACCTTTAGGTGACAGTTACCTGTATTTATTACATTACTTAGGCACTATGAATCTGGGCAACAGAAACACAGGCTCAAACTGCTATTTAACAACAGCATGTATTCAAAAGAAGATAAATCTCTACTGCCTTCCATATATTTTCATGCCCTCTGTATTTTTTCATCCTTTTAACAGGACACATGACATTGTTCATATTATAGTCTCACAAGTAAAGAGAAGAAAGCCAAAAAGAAAAAAAACTGTCCATATGTTTCCTACTTTGCTGAAGTTACACACACATGTGAATGAAAGAATTTCAGAATAAATTATTAGTTAAGCTAGGGTTGATTGCGAAGGAAAAAAACTTTCTAACAGCTAGTGCCTCAGGCTCAGCATTAATAACAGAGAATTTTTCCCACTAAGCTTTCTGCTGACTAAAGCTGAAGTAGAGAAGCCAGGCTGCATCGGTGGGATGGACTCAAGGAGTGGTGGTAACACAACTGCACGTAAAGTTTAACACAATATGGGCCTCCTACACAGATTTCTTTCTGCTTCTTTTGGAAGAATAATCAACTATACAGCCTGGGAACATAAAAATGGCCACACTGGGTGCCCCATACATTCATCTGGCCCAATATTCAATGATCAACAGTAAGTAGTCAAATAAGGCATAAGAACAGTACAAGAACTAGTCACACTTATACATGGAATGTATGAGACGAAATCAAAAAATCTAATAGAGGAACAAGGTAAACTTAATGTTAGTAAACATGTTAAAATGACTGAGAATACAAGTACAAAAAAAAAATTTGCTGCAGGGATGTGGAGAAAATGCAGCGTTTAGAAGTGCTCTCACAAGTTCAAGGAAGCAGAGGAAAACTGGTTTTTTACGGTGTCTCCCTTGTCTAAGGACTTCAAGGGCTGGTTGCAGACAGGCGAGGACCTGCTTTAAATTTCAGTGTCTGAGAAAAATGGGCAGCAGAGTCTGAAGAAAATCATTAATTAACGTGTGACCAAGGTGTATCAGATCACCACCCACAGCAGAGAAAGAAGCCTCAGAAACACATACCACTGGAGTTTTTAAAAACAAAAGCTTATTAAAGCCTACGAAGGATAAAATTTAACAGGCGCCTCTGACTTTTGCAAGTGGTTTTTTACACCTGGAATTCAACAGGCAAATAAATTATTTGTATCATCACCCTACTAACTGAAGCAAGACTAATTTTACTAAGCACTACCAAGAGACACAGGATAAAGACCTATCATCATCTCCTTTCTAAGTCAATGGGTAAACATCCCTGGTTTCAAAAGACCCAGGTCCTGCTCTGCTCTTTCCTGGCCAGGATTTCTCACACTATGAGCTTTGAAGATACATGTTAAAGGGAAGCCACAGCCAAAACAAACTCCGAGAACCACATCTAATTACACAGGGAAGTAAGCCACTAAAGAATGGTCTGCAAAAGATATTAGAGAATAATCCATAATCACAAAAGGAAAAGTCATCTGAGCAGTCTCAACAGAAGTCCAGGGAAAAATCGAGCCTTTGAATCCTTATTATGAGCCAACAGAAATCAGAATATTTTTGATTTAAGGCACCATCTATCCCAAGTATCCCACTTCAAATACGCTAACGCATCCATGTAGTTTTTCTTTTAAGATTCACAATATCACTGGACAAAAACATACAGCATCTACGGCGGAACCATAGACTGCTACCTCAAATGAAGGTAGCAGATCCCTGATTTTGAGTCCTGCAAAACTCAGGCATGTGAATAGCGCCACAATTATCAGTGTTACCTCTCAAATACTTCTCCAATTAGAATTACACAATTCTATGTTGTCACAAAGCAACCAGAAAATATCTTAACAAGAAAGTGAAGAAGGAGCTCTCCAAGACTTGCAAGACAAAGGTAGGACTCATTTTTTTCTAGTGAAAATTTTTCTTCAGTATTTTCACTTAAACACACGCACACTAAAACTACGCAGAAGTGACCTGCCTCTCTAAAAGCTGAAAAGAAGTAAGTCGTAGCTCAATGTTGTATGTTTACACTTTTCATCTTAACCTTAAACAAGACTGAATTGAGCATAACTGCACCGAAGGTCAGCTTCTATACTGGCGTATCAAGTTTCAAGCCAACAGCTCTTTTATTTAAAATATGTTAGATAAAAAGGTAATATGCTCTCTGTAAGAATTCCCTTGAGGTTAGAAGAACCAATAAATTAACTGTTACCATATGTTTGGCTCCTTTTGGCAAAATTCAGTAACAAAACACTGCCAAACCTCTTTTGGCAGGTAATAATATTTGGTAGCTTATAGTACAATTCAGGAGAAAAGAAAACTAGACAGAAAGCATTGAAATTAACAGAAGAAACTGCATTTCTATCTTTATATAGTTTGCTATAGGCTGTTGAAAGAAAAAAGCCTCTAACAAAGTCAACTCTACAGGTCTGACCTCTAATAAGCAGACGCCTCCTAAAAAAGAGCTGTATCAAATGCAAGCTCAAACACTCCAGCTAGTATGTTAATGCAAATATTCTGCGTTTTTTTAAAAACAATGCTAGATATAAAATCTGTTTTACAAATGAAAAGCTTTGTAAAATTAGTATTCCTAAGTGTTAAAATGCATATTATTAGTGCTTTCATTACAGCAGATTTATTTCATTATAAGTGAGCAAAGTCCAAGCTTATTCGCAACACCATGCTCTGAAGTTTCACTTGTGTTAGAATTATTATTTTTTCCCCCACATCTTTTATATCTACATAATTGATAGAATGTGACAGATAAAAAGCCTTCAAAACTACATCTTTAATTATAATTATAGACATAGGATATGAAATTCTGGGTATTTTAGGGACATCTATTAGAGATTTATTTCTTAATTCCAGCTAAATAGGTGGGGGTGAACCTAGTTGGTCCTATTCCCTTACTGAGAGAAAAAGGACTTGCTCTATAAAGCCACAGTTACAAGAAATCAAGGCTTTTTCAGATATAAGAAAGCCCATTTCAATTTTATTTTTGCAATCATCTATCACAGTTATAAGAAATCAAGGCTTTTTCAGATATAAGAAGGCCCATTTCAATTTTATTTTTGCAATCATCTACGATAACATATTCAAAATTCATTATTAGTCTCATTTTCGATACAACAGATGTAGCCTGTTGTTCCCGTCATGATGGTTTGTATGTAGAGGAAAAAGAGACACTTAAAAATTCTGCATTTCTTTAATCAACAGCATTATCCCATTAAATTCTAATTTTTATGTATATAAATCACTTGCTATTCAGCTTACAGTTCCACAAACATATCTGGCAAGCAGTTTGAAGCAGGTTGACAGGTATAGGCCAGACATTTCACTTCTTAAAGTCATGTTATTGCATGGTTAATCCTATATTTGCATTAATTTGATTATAAGCACTTACAGGTAAAAGTAGGTCTACAGATTATAATATAAGCTTCTGGAAGGTTTTTCCAGAAGAGAAATATTTTTCTGCCATTCTACAGATGCTTGCCTCATTCAGTTATTTGGGATTTTATTAATAATCTTCTCATTACTGTATTCATATTCTGATTTCTTATTTTTTTATTTTAAGTAAGGCAATTTCTGTGAAGACTTGACACCAAAATCAGAGACTTCATTACCCTGCAAAATATATCCACAGTTCAAAGTATTTAAGAGGGTTAAACAAAATGCAAACATTTAATGCAACATTAAGCATGTGAAATAAAAACTTGATTGCCTAAAGAAAGCATGCTATGCTGTTACCCTGGTGACAGGTTAAAAAAGGATTGTGAGCTGAATGGCTGTATGATATGAAATTAAAATGTTTCACATTGAACAATCCAAAATGAATTGGGAAAGGTTAGAGCAGAGGAGAGAGAAATCAATTCTCCAATGGCAATGGTGAATGGAAGTGAAGTCTGAATAGGATTTGCCAGTGGGGTGCAACAGCTGCCAAATATCCTGCAGCCAAAGAATTACAATAATACTGATGAAGTGTGCAAGAGCTTTTGGAATCGTTGCAGGGAACAGAGAAATACTCCTACAATAATGAGGCGATTCTGTGTCCCATCCCACTTTTGCAGTTGATTCAAAGGAAAAAGAAATGGCCAAAAATTATAATGCTCAGTAACAAAGGTATAAATGAATTATCTGTCCCTTCAATCAATGTCTTATATTTAACTGCAGCCTTTGTGAACCATGAACGAAGCACGCATGCTAAAGAATGGAGAATTCAAGACACATACATGTAGAAGTATGCACACAATATTCAATGAGAGACTTTCTCTTCCCATATATTTCGTCGACATTTCTACTGCAGCAGCATCCAGAATAAGCCATACACCACAAAGACAGCAGGACACAACCAGTGCCTCAAGGAACTTCACAAGGTAAGGTCCTGATGTTCTTGTTTATCTTTTTCATGTTAATAATGGTAGGAAATAAAGATTAGTAAAATTTCTCACGTGAATACGTTTAGTGAGCCTAGCGTCCCCCCAAGTCAAGAAAAACTTTGTCTTTTCATATAAAAGCCTCCAACACAATTTCTGCTCTTTGGAACTCCAAATAAAATACCCAGATAGAGAGAAAAAAACTATTCTAAAATAGCTGTAAGGCAGCCAGGGAGCACATGGCAATTAACACCTTGCTAGTTCTATGTTTCATGCATACACTTTCTACACATAGACAAATACCAAAAAACAGGTTTAGGAGGTGTAAACCTGCATGTGAGGGAAGGGTTGTCAGGGAACAGGCTGCCCAGGGAGGTGGTTAAGTCACCATCCCTGAAGCTGTTTAAGAGAAGGGTAGATGTCACCTTGAAGGACATGGTTTAGCAGTGTTGATAGGGCTAGGAAAAGGTTGGACTCTATGATCGTGAAGGTCTCTTCCAGTCAAAACTGTTCTATGATTCTATGACTTACAAAAGCAATTGAAGTAAAGGGAAGAGAGAGAGGTCTTGTGGTAAAGAGAGCATCTTGCAGAAGACGAGGTTGTAAGCAAAGCATCGATGAGAAAAGGGCGAGATTCACAAAACCGGCCGAAAATATGGCAGGAGCACAGAAAACATTCATGTGCACATGACATAAATTCAAGCCTCAACATGAAGTGAACAGTAGCAACAGAAGCTATAAAGCTCCTACAGCAGCTGCTCTTTTCCCAGCAGACATGGTGAAAATAAAAGAAGACAACACTGGGACTTCGCCAGCTCTGTTCACTTTGAACTGCTTTCCCACCAGCAAACACCTCAGTAAGATGTACGTCGCCGCTTTGGGGATCCTCCCAAGAGATGCTCACCCAGGTTCAAGCTTTTCATAATGATTATCTTCAGAATGTTTTCATAATGGTTATCAACTCAATAAAGATTGAGCAAGCATGGATTCCTGAGTGCCCAGGACATTTTTTTCCCTATAAATGACATAGAGATGACAGGCTATGAAAATTTCCCATGAAAGACCATTCTGTTTCTGGAATATATGTTCATGAATCATATGAAACAACAACTCTGCTTTCAAATGACCATATAAACACCTTATATGTCTTACATTATCAATTCTGACTCCATTAATTCAATCTCATCAGAGAAAGAATAAGATATAGTCATAAATTCTATCCTGATATGTCCCATTTCAACTTTTATATTTTACAAAAAAGCTCATTTCCACTGGCCAAAAATACCCGTTTCATATACTTGCCATCTACTTAGTTGTCTCCAACACATATAATCCTCTTTCCACGATAAGCAACTGAACGATGTAGAAGGGTAAATAAGGCCAGATTTTAAAGACAGATAGAATATTGTATAGGGCAGCTGGTTTAGCAATGATTAAACTAGATTCAAAACAAACAAAAAAGTAATTATTTATGAGAGGTCAAAAGAACAACATCAAGTAACACCTAAAGAGACAAGAAAGTGTTTTCATGATCAGAAGAGCCCATTAGAAAAAAAAAAAAAAAGAAAAGAAAAAAGAAGAGAACAGAGTCTTAGTACCTTGCTAGTCTATGGGGACTGAAAAACCACACAGTGGAGTAACGGTCTGAGGCTGCAGTAGTTACACAAACATATCTAGGACTTTCAAAGGCATAACAGTAAATCATGAAAAGAATGCTTGACTTGTTGACCAGGGGCCCAGAACAGTAAGGATAAGACAGTGTTACTTTCATGAGCTAAGGATGACTGCATAACTCCAAAGCGAGGGAATGAAGAAAGCCACAAGTGGGCTGGACTTAGTCATCCTTACCAAAAGAAAACAAAGTATTTTATCTTTGTATCACACACTGGAAGGTATTTGTAGGGCAAGGCAAAGAATAAATATTTAGCTGTACTTGCAATAACTGTTCATGTTATTACTGCAGTTGTAAGGGGAGTAAAAAATAAAACCAGAACTCACATAATGCAATTGATACAATTCGGCAGCACCTATAACCGTGCTGCAAGTAAGAACTCTACCCCCGTTCCAAGAGGCCACTTCAGATGACTCCAATGAATTTCCCTGACATCACCTTCCTCCTTCTTAAAATTAATGTAACATAACCTTACTTTGTGCTGCTCCAGCAGTGCAGCAGAGCCAGAAAGCTCCCCTGTTGGGCAGCTGACTGTCCTTCCATATGGGGAAGCCGTAGGCTGGCAAAGAACTGGCTCCAGCCCAGATTCCGGCAGGGCCAGAGGTGTAGTCGGCACGAAAGCAAGCATGTCTGCGGCGTGCAGGGCTCCACCGCTCGCAGAGTAGTTCCCTCGCCGCCCTCGGCGTGCAGTGGCAAGGCAAAGCAGGCGTCCGAGACGCCGTTACTGTGGTACCTGAGGATTTGCGTCAAGACAGCAGTGCCAAATCAGCCTAGGCACGAACCTCCAACAATTCATTCAATAAAAAGCTAAATAAATCTGTTTCTGTTCTTGTGGCTCACCCGTCACGTCATGTCCACCGACCACTGGATTTTCAGAATTTTAAAACACAAAAATTCAGCCCAGCTATTTCAGAACTTGACAAAAAAATCATTTGTATTAATTTCTCACTATACACTTACTTTTCCCATGAAAGTATTATTTTATGCTTAAAATGCATCACCCATTTTAGGTCTCAAAATACTTCATACATATATTTACAAAACCTCAATACTGCAGTAAAGCATTAAAACCGTTTTATCTTTTTCTAAAACGAGGCCAAATCCAACTGACTTCTCAAAGGTCCCACAAGAAGAGTCAGGAATTTAACACAAGACTCCCTAATCCTAGTCTTCTATATTAAACACATGAGCAAGAAAAACTTGTAGGGTCTTTTTGCTAGAAATATAAAACATTTTCCAATGTGTTACCATCTTTTTGCATGTAGTATCAGGTAATATGGGCATGCAGCCTCACTGGCTTTTTTCCGAGTCATAAATGATGAAAGGACAAAACCCATAGAAAAATTAGGAAAATACACTTCGAAGCCAACACAAGCAACGCATAGGAAGTGCTGTAGGCAATTGCGTTTAAAAGTATAAACATCACATTAGTAGACCCATGAGATAGCATGATGTAGCCACACCTGGAGAATCACTCTCCCATTCCCCTCCCAGCTCACTAATGAAAACAAGTTTGAAGCCAAAATGTGAAGATTCAACTGTACAACATCATTTTTGGTCTCAAAGGCTAACTACATCAAACAGACGTAAAATAAGCTGGATTCACTTCAGCCAAAATATGTTTCCACTTGAAACAAGATCGAGTTCTGTCTAGAAGACCTTGGGATTTTACTAGATGCTGTAAATCTGTTCAGCAGCTGTGGGTGGCACCAGTTTCACAATAAACTGGGCTATGGAATAAGTAGGAAAAGTCCTAGGTAAAATAACTGTAAGCTGAACAATGAAACAATCATCAATCATTCATGGCTCTTTCCTGTAGGAAACGTGCCCTTATTATCTACATATCACAGTGAAATATTCACATTAGTATCTGCTTCACAGAATACTAAGCATTTTCACTAGCTAATCATCTTTCAAAAATGAACAAAAAAAACCCCAAAGCAAAACAAAGCCCAAAATTACACCACAACAATCTCTCTCCCAAGAAATCTGGTTAAATTAGGGGGAATAAAATAAGAAAAAAAATAATATTTGATTGCATAACAAAAGTAAATGTCCGTATTTCTGCAACTCTGAGCACATACAGGTCTCCAGCAGCTGTTGTACTAATGGTTGGCAAATTAATCTTCAGAGACTGTTGGCGAGGCCAGGGACACACAGTAACGCAGACAGTGGAAACTCACCTGTGGGTGCTCCACCCAAATCATAACACAATTTATTCTAACATAGGAAAGGCAGACTAGCCTTTGGCTTGTGGCCTGTATTAACCTCAACATCTCTCTAGCTACTGCAACAAAAAATCCCACGACGTGTGTCTGAAACCAGCTGAAAAAAGCGCCTAATGAGGCAACAGCTCACTGATCATCAGAAAACATTCCAGTAAGAACCTTACAGCTGATGATTCAGTTGCCCAGGGGACTGCAACTTACATATTTTCCAGTCACATTCCTGCAAATATCGACAGTAGAGAACCCCCCTCACGAGGTTTCTACTAGTCTGATCTGTGGCACAGAGCTAAGGCCCACCTCCGCGTCCCTTTTATGAGCCACCCTCTGCTCACCTCTTCCTCCTTGCTACACATTCCCACTCTTGTAGCTCTCCCAGAATAATTTCGCTTGTCATGAGTACTTAACCTGGTTCTGTCAGAATGATCTAAAGTAAAGTATTATTAAACTCTTTCTACGCTAATACAGGTCATTTTAGCAGAACCAGAGTAGAAAGCAACTACACACAAATGATGCCTGGGGGAGGAGGAAAGACAGAGACCAAGGTAGGACGAGGCTGGGACAATGATTCCTTAATCTGGCTCAGCTGCATTTCATCTCATTGCAGTCTGCGTAGCCCTGATAGTGAAAGGTGGAGCTTCTGTGAAGACTTCCAAGACCTCTCTGACTAGAATAACAATCCAGAGCTTGGGCTGAATAGATCATGAAGGGGAATGCATATTATGACTCCCAAAAAGGAAAACAAACCAAAACCAAAGATAAGCATATAACTCAAGTTCAGCAGAAAATTGTAGATTTGACGGCTGTGACAAGTTTAGAAGAAATAGTGCATCACTTCAAAATACTACTTTTTAGTGAAAAAAGCTCACACAAAAAACCCCAACTGCTTTCAGTGCATACAAAAAAAAAATGCTGTCAACATAAATAGTGCCAGATAGCTGAAATTTTGAAAATTATGATCAACATGTCACAATGTACTTTTCCAAGCCATTAGGAGAATATTATGGATCAACTTTAGAGCATGCAGTCTGTCTAATCCACTTACATCCTCCAACACGGATTTAAAATTCACACAGAATCCAAACACCCAGTTCTGCAATGGTGAACCACATCCAAGACTACAACTGGCCTTTTTGATTTGTTGCCAGTAGCACAGGTTCCTACTTTGCACTTTTTGCTTAAAAATACTTTTTGAACAGATTGCAGTCATACTAATAAAGATGTGCTTTCTACAGCCACAACCTTGCTCCCTAAAAAGTACCCATGAACATGGAATGTGCTCAAAACCAAGTGAAATGCGCTTTGGGTAAGTTAAGGACACACAGTGAGGGATCCTTGATGGGACTGCAGCAACTTGTATGCTCCACAGTCCTCAGTCCCCTCTAGAGGGAGTCCACTAGCTGCTCTAAGGAATGGAGATCACTGTCCAGGACATTGCACAATCAATCCCTTGACCCCTTTCTGCCTTTGTTTCTTTGACTTTTCCTCTGAAGGAGCTGCATGATTTTGGAGAAAGGGTATCATCAGGTTTGGTTTTCTTCAGAAGTTATTTACTAGTAAGCCTGTTCACATTATCTTCTTCTTACTTGGCCTCCAACGGGCACCTTTAGTATCGTTAAAACAAGTAGATCTAACATATACGCGGATTGAAATCACCACCTACTCGATAAGAACCACAACTCAAACACTGCTTTGGGAAAATTCTAAGGCTCAGCTTCTGAAGGATTCATTCCAGATCTGCCTATGCCTCAGCAGATAGAAAAGACCATCCTTTGAAAGCTGAGCTGAACATAAGTACAGCTCTATCATGGCAAGAGAAAGGGATCTTTCCTAAACTGAAAAGGTTTGTTAGCTCAACCATTTAAAATCTAAAAAAACAGACCTTAATCTACGTCTTAGAAACTTCATGTCATCAGACTTTGCTGCCTTTTCTTCTCACGGTGGAGGACTGTATGTGAGGGAGTTAGGCTAGGACTCCAAAAATAAGCTGTATTTGTTTCCCTAATGCAGCATCAAAAAAACCCCAAAAAACCCAGATCAATGACCATACCTGATTGCTCAAAGCAATACTTCACTTACACATTCCAACATCTCGGTTAAGGTAGTTGTATATATCTTTTCTATCAAGATACACAGACACCTAGTACTGAAATAAAATACCAGCAATAGATAAAAAACATTAAAAGATTCTTCAAAAATTGTACTGCTTTTCGTTTTAGCAAGTAGAAACATTTTACAAGCCAGAGGGAAAAAAACCTCAAATCAGAGCAGAGATTACAATAGCAGATTGAGAATCACTACTTAAGTCAAGAATCCCCATCCTTACTCTAAGCACAAAGTAATCCAATATTTCTCTATAGCAATACCAGACTACTCAACTTCCTATTCTGGTCAGTAAAAACTGCAATCAAGGCTCCTCCTCATTGTCCCTCATTTGTCTTTTATTTAGGGAACAGTGTTCTTCAAGTGTCTGTTCCTCTCCTTATGCTATTTTCTATGGAGGATATAACTTGTGGAAGGAAATAAAAAGGTGCTTTATTTTCCCCTATAGGTGCATAAGGCAAGCAATGACCTAGCCCTACATATGCTATATATTACAAAGCCATTATGCTTGTCTTAAGTGTCTCTTTTCTTCTTTTCTTTTTTAACACCACATGGTACTATTTATCTTTGTGGGTACAAATAAAAATAAAGACTTCTTGAAACCACATTTGATTTATTCCTGACCACTGTAAAATCAGTAATAGAATACACTGTCAAACCACTGGCATGGAATGTGAATAATATCTATCTGCATTCTGATTTCCCTGTCACACAAACATGCGCACACACACAACTACGTTAAAGAATGCAAGGCAGGAAGAAAGAGTCGTGCTGAAGTTAAGATTCACAGCATGCAACTGTTGCAAACAACAACTACCCAAGCAAGTTTCACAAGTTCAGTTGCTCTACTAGAAGGTCTCAAGGCACTGACAACGACAGACCAGAGAACAAGGAAAGCTAGAAACATCCTATAGGAAAAAAAGCATACTGTTCCAAAAAGACAAAGAAGTGAATTTGTATTTTGACATAAGCTACTGCAATAGCTGGCCAATTAACAGTTCCATCTAGGTTACGAGCAGTTACTATTCAAAAGAACGAGGGAGTGCAGGAAGAAATGCATCAAAACCCATACTTTCCAAGCAGCGTACTGACTCTTCCAGAATCTACAAGTCAGAAAGTGTTTTCACAATTAGATTCTAACTATTAAGGATCTTCGTCAAGGTTACAAATTACTCATGAATCCACAATATTTTAAAGCTCTGTAGCTGAATATTCATATTAAGTGCTTAGATCACTTCAAATGGGCACATGGGAAATTTGTGATGCTCAATTTGTGGTTAGTAAGTAATGCAGCAATGTTTTGCATTAATGAAACTCCTGATGCGCATTAATTACTGTCCTGGTTTGTAACACATTTTTGTGCCTATTAGTCTCCTAATATGTAGAATACAAATAATCATGTATGACGTGTGAGTAGAGAAATGTAAGCCACAGCTCATTTGAATTTAGAAAAAGCAGACTATATTAAGAAATGATACGTTTTCTCACCAGTGTCTCTTGTGTATGAGAAGATGCCATTAATAAAATGCATCAGCACATCTGAGTTCCTAAAAATGAACTTACCTTGGAGTCCCTAGAAATCGCTGTGATCTCAGTTGTTCAGCCACATACAAAGACGCTGCTGTTGCCAGTAGTTCTCTTCTTTCGAGATCCGTCAACCTGTGTCCTAGTTTTCAGAAAGCAGTTTAAAAGGAAAAAAAAATTAGATACCACAGACCAACAGACATAAAAAGTAACACCTACCAGTGAAGACACTGCTCAGTCATTAATACATGAAACCTACATTTTTCCCTCAAACTTAAGATGAGGCTTCGCATAGCAGACGTTCCGAGTTTCAGAGTTTAAATTACATGTTTTCATACAGATCAGCCCTACTGCTAACACTGGTATGTCTGTTAAAAACAATTTGACAACTGAAAGAAAAAAAACCTGAATGATGGTGCAGCATCTTGTTTTCGTTACTGAAATGTCACTCGTTGACATATTGTGTCTCATACTGGTAAGGAATCCATCTGTACACTAGAAGTTACTCAAAATATACAGCATTCCTTCTCATTCCTTTACCTTGCAAAGCCTACAGACCTTCCAAGCAAAAGGGATAATGCAACACTATAAACCCCAGAAATAAATAGGGATAAAAACCGCTCATCAGCCCTGAGTCATTTACCGCCATTTGCATAATCGTTAGTTTGTGACTAATGGAGTCAAATTCATGTTTGGCACTTCTTAAGCAGAAAACGGCTCAAAGTAGCCTACAGTCTGAAGGCAAGCAAGCTAATAAAGGTTTGGACAAAAACCTGCAAACCAGGATGACGGGAAGCAGGGCTTCTCCCAACCTGGTTTTCTTCCAGAAAGTGAAGGTTAATTAGAAATCCAATTGTGCATTCAGCAGCCTAAAAGACAGAGCACAGTGACAGAATTTTGCGATCCTCCCATCTTTACATTAGAAACTGAGTAACACAGATTTGGTATGAAAAGCTGGCACGTAGGTGGCCAAAACTGATGTCACCAGAGAAGTAGAACAGTCAAAACTCATGTGAGAGGGAACAAACGGATAAGTATTCAGTCCATAAGGCAGTGGCAGGAAGTTGAAGTTGACACAGAAGTGGACCAGGAGTGCAAAGCTGAATTGTCATGGAGAAAAAGTAGCAAACTTTATCCTCATGAGACAGATTTTGCACAGATGAAAGCAAGAGCGTTTCAAAAGCCAGAGTGGAAGGTAATACAATAAATAAAGTTTTTTAAAAAAGATAAAGGTTAAGACTGAAAGACTTAGTTGAACTCAGTTAAAACATAGTTCTTGGCAAGTGCTTTATGCGTACGTATTGCAGCAAATACTGTCATCTGTGGCAAGTATGGAGGGTAAAACTTGAAGTGAAATGAAGATATCACTGTCTGGAACATTCGCGTCTTTCCAAATATAGTAACACAGTCGAAAGTTTAGCTTCCTTCACAGGAAGGGACGGGGGAAGAGGCTGTGGAAGGGGTCAGGAGGCTCTATCTCCCTGAGCAACGCTGCCCAGGGGGACACATTTAGTTCCAGTCCCGCAGCAGAGAAAGTGACAGAGCTCCCTTCTACATCCCTGTTTTCGCATCATCTCAGCACTACAGCATGCAGTGTTAATTCACATTCCCCAGTACTGGTTCACTAGTAAGTGACAATTTCTGTCAATAGCACGAAGTAAGACTACTACAATCCTCAAGAAAAAACAGTGTGGAGGCCTCAGAAAAGGACTGGAGCAGACTTTACAGCAACAAGTGCGCAATTTCAAAATAGGACATCTGCACAGGACCCATCATTCTACCAGGCACATTAAATATGGACAGGTGAAGAGGCTGCTCAAATTCACCTCAGTAATGCAACCATCCCATGGCGATGGAAATTACCTCATTACAGTTCCAACTAACAGTATAAAGGAGCTGTCACAGGCCAGAAAAAGTAAATTTAAAAATAACAAAAGGCAGCAAATCTGCATCAATCTATTTTTAATTCAGCCCATATTAACATATTCCGGCTAAAGATTACTGCAACTTCCTTTCCTCAGTGTTTGTTATTTTTTTATCTGCCTTGAAATGGAAACTGTCTTCGCTTTAACAAACACATGCAGAAATACAAATGCTGAAAGGTTAAGGAACTAGCTTGAGAAACAAACTTGATCCTTCCTTTGCCAGTTACTAGAAAAACTGATTATAAAGCAAAAGTAAAAAAAAAAAAAAAAAAAAAAAATTTTGAAATATTTTTTTTTAATAAATATATATATACACACATATGCATGCATATATAAGCCTTACATAATTATACAATGCAATCAAATCAACTACCTGGCTCTGAAATATGTCAGTTTTTGAATTGTTGAATTGTTTATACATAATGAAGTTCTGGAATAATTCTTCCAAAATGCTCTAAAACTCACGATTTGTTTACATGCCCTAGCTAAAGATACATGAGGAATCTATCCTAAAACTTCTGCTTTTCAGTTACACTGCCTAACACCCACGAAAAGTCCGTGTGATCAAACCACATGTTCCCACCTGTTCCAACTCAAACTAGTACTATCAGCTCACATAAAGGAACAAAGGAAAACTAGAACGATCTCAATTTGAAGGTTTTACTGCATGACCTTCACCTTGGATGAAATCAATAACTGGTTTTTAGCTTGCTGTGCTGCAAAAACTATTTTCTCCCCGTATCTTCAATAAAAATCAAACTCCAAACAGTGAACAAAGGTCAATAATTTGAAAGAGGTTAACAACCTATCAAGAATTACATTCACTGTTTCATTACCACAAACTTAAAAAAAACCCACCACACATTTAACCGCCTTCTCCATTTGTCATTATTTGCATTAGTTGTGGCAAACAGAAAACCAGTCATGACGAGTATCCAATTTGGGATTGCTGTGAGGTAACATAAATTGTTAACAAGAACATACCAAAATTAGGTGTTGGTGTTTGGCAATAAAGATACAGTCCTACCACAGAATGTCCTTGGCAGAACTTCGGAGGCATACCTCAGAAGCTTGATTAAAGGGTGCTTCCTATGGATGGCAATTTACCTTTATTACAAAAGACAGGCTGCTGTCAGCACTGCCTTAGTTCTCTGAACTCCAGTCCCATTGCCCTTGCCTTCTGCTCTTGTTCTTCTGCTCAGCAGAATTTTAAACAGTTTTGAAGCGAAACTTTCGACTACATTACTATATTTGGAAAGACGCGAATGTTCCAGACAGTGATACCTTCATTTCACTTCAAGTTTTACCCTACTTTAGAAGCCACCTCTCAGGACTTCAACTGGGTATCTTGAGGTATAAATTAATATTCACCATCAATAAAGATATAACAACACAGCCTTTCACGTTTACCATGCAGAAGATCAATAAGAACAGTAACAAAGCTATCCCTGGGGCATTTGCCCAAGTGCTGCCTTGATAGGGAGAGAAAGAAATAAGTAGCAAAGGTTCCTCGTCTTCCAGCATGGGAAGTTCTGCCATTGCTCTTTCCTACTCTCATCACTGCAGGCTCCTGGGCTACACAGAATTTTACCTCCACCACAAAATGTAAACCAGCTCCCAAATCCCTCTGCTCAACCTGGGATATACTTCAGTATTATCACTGTCACCGCTGAGCTGAACTATATAAGGTGAATGCGAAACAGGATTAATGGCTATAAAATTAAGTCACAACTAAAGGAGTGGGAGCACTGTTGCTCATATTATTCAAAACTAGACCGCACACATCTATTACTACTAAATGACAGGACCCAAGTCGGAAGGAAGACGAGGAAAAAGTATTTTTCTCTCATTTCCCTGATGTTATGATTGCTTAAATCAATATTATCTCAGTATCCCCCAAGCTGAGTCAAAAAGGTTCATGCAATTACTTTACATAACCAACTCCAAATTAAATTACATAAAAGGTCATTTTTCCCATAACAGTCTCATTTGCATTTTGTCCTAGAAATGTATTTCCTACTATCAATTACAGGATAAAAAACAAAACAAACAAGCCCTGGTTATATGCCCTTGTCTGTTACTTAATACTTGAAAAGTGACTGTTTGCTGATTGGAAAGAATAAAAAGTTAAAAGCAAAGTGGGTACGACAGAAAGCGCAATGTGTAATTCAGATCTATACCAATGCAGGCAATGTTCATACAATTTCTGAGTTCTGTTTTGGCTTGAGTTTTTCCCCAATGAATTTTGAAGTTGACCATTATACATGACATGTATACCAATTAGGCTGAGGCAGAAAATGAAGTTGGATGTTATTAAAGGGTTTAATTTCTTCTGAAGTCCAACAGAGCTTTGCTCCACCCAGATGGCCATAGTAGAAGACAGACAATATTGCCTGTGTACGCAATCTCAAACCATTAAGAACAGTGAAGAAGTATGTCTCTTGGAGACCTTGTAATCACTTATAAAATGGTGCTATAAGCATACAGAAAGGAAACCTCTACTATTTTGCATTATAAAGGGATTAGTGACAGACCAAGAAATGTTTTTTGGCTTCACCTGTCAGAAAGAAGAACATCAAGTAAGCTGTTAAGTCAATTTTTATAATCCAGTAGCTCCATAAAATGAAGACAAAGATTAGATTCCAGTGTGGAGATGAATGGAATTAACCACAATCATCCTCTCCCTTCCAATAGCAACATAGTCAAGGCAAGGCACATTCCTCACCCTCCCAATAACAAAAGTCTCCAGACTTAAATTTAAAAGTCATACCTACAGTCTCCATTCACAAAAAAAAAAAAAAAAAAAAACCACCACACTTTTATTTATAACAGAATCATGGAATGACTGAGATTGAAGGGACCTTGGGAGATGCTTGTTTATTCACTGTGCCCCAACTTCCCCACCAAGAAATCTCAACACCAAATTCAGACCAGGTTGCTCAGAGGTCTTGAAAATCTCCAATTTATGATCAGCCTCTTGCTCTGCTACTGTGCAACTCACTGAAGAGCCTGGCTTCATCTTCTCAGGAATGCTCTCAGAGGTACAAGAAGGCTGCCTTTAGGTCCACCCTAAGCTCTCTTGTTTCTAGGCAAAGCAAGCCTGGTTCTCCCAGCATCTCCTCACAGGTCCTCTCTTTCAATCCCACCAACAACTTGGTGGCTCTTCATCAGACTTACTCAAGTTTACTGACATATTTCCTATATGCATGAGGGGATTAAAACTGGATACACTATTCCAGAGGTCATTTAATAAGTGTTGAGTAAAGTAGAGCAATCATCTCCTCCAACCTATACAATCATGACACACACAAAGTATCTAAACGTCTTCGTCTCATACATAGTCTCTGGAGCCAATACACAAACGCAGGAGAGATGTGCTTCCTCGTTTTTCCTTTCTGTATGAGAAATCAGTTAGCATAAAGGATTGTCCCTCAGAACACCTCCTCTTCCTCTCCACCCAAATGAGGTAAACAGGCCACAAAAGGGGAAGTTAAGGATTCATCTTCCCTTTTTCCCCTGTGTTTTGGTACAACTTTTTGCAATAATCTCTTGGAAAACTCCCCATTTCTCATTCACACAGGATATTTCTCCCAGAGAGACTAACCAAGCATTTGAGATGACACTTAATAACCAGGAAGATGGCCCGATAATAAAAAAAAAAAATCAACTCAATGTTAAAACAGATATCCAGGAAAAGATTAACTATGAAACAGACTGAACCACAATGATCCAATAAATAGGGTACTAACCTAAAGATTCTTGAGTTTAATTTGTTCTTTGTCAAAGACTCATCTTGGATCTTTGTGAAAACAGATATTTTCAGTGTGTATAAAACAGAAATAATAGATCACATATACCTTTCTCATCAGGCAGGTTAAGAAGTACAGAGGCACCACAGGCTGCTTGGAAACCATAGTCAGCTTACCTGCCGATACTCAGAACTAATAGCCTGAGCTACTCCTGCATGCTCGGCTAACATTTTTATTTTGCGAGCAAAGTGCTTGGAGGCTACTCAGAGACAGATGTATTTACGTCACCTGACCTAATCAGTGTTGCCGCACCCACCCTCAGACCCACTCCTCCCAAAATGTGCATGTGCGCTCAGAGCAATAACCCACTCCAGCTGAGCCACTGCCAGCCGGCCTTCCAGCCAGCCTTCCAGCCAGCCCTCCCTCAAAGTCTAAACAAAAGGGTATGACAGCAGCTGTTTTCCCACACTAATCATACCCTGAGCAAGGTTAGTTTCGGCACAGGAATATGTTAAAGTAACTCACGGAAGACAAAACTGGTTTTGGTAATGGATGCTTATTTAAAGAAGGGAAGAAAAGAGTTAAAACTCGATTAGAAAAATTACTAAACATTCCCATTCTAGATGTAATTTGAAGTGGGCATTACAGGTTAATGGAAAAGCTGTTAAGATGTTTCTAGTAATTTATTTTTTCTTAACTTACAGTAAAATCCTTCTAAGAAAGGACTTATAATGAAACCCTTGAAAACAAGACTGGAAAACAAAGCATATCTTATTTTACTCCTAAGTCTAAAGTTAATATTTCTATCTGAAGAAAAATGCACATAAGAAATGGGCCAGTACTTCTTGCAGTCACCAGAAAGTACACAGCTGACATGCATTACTGGTCTGTGTCAATGACAAACAGTAGCAATTGTGTAGTTTACAAAAGAAACACTGGATTGTGCTCAAGCATTAATATAGCATGCACCTTCATTGAATTCTTTTTATGTCTTAAGCTTCCCAAATCTAAAACACTTGTGATATGGATTCCAACTATTAACAACAGCACACATTTCTAGGTGTTTCCAAATCGACTTTTGCTGTACATTGCTCTAATTTTTCAGATTATTCCAGATCTTTTTTTACAGCTATGTCTTTTACAAATAATATTAAGATAAATAAAGCTACTTAATCTTCAAATCCTCTGAGCAAAGTTTACATTGGGTATTTATACAAAAAAGTTAGCTGAAGAAAGTAGAGACCTTACATTGCATAAGTTAATTTGCCTTTGTTGCTCTCGCTGAGCTTCTGCTCATGATCTGCCCACTGCCCTTGCTTGCTTTCAACACTTTTCATTAGCATCTTTGCATTTGCAGAAATATTTTTCAACAAATGCTTAAAACATTGTCCTCTAATTCAAGTCACTGATTTTTTTTTTTAAGCCAGAAGGGTCTTATGCAGAGCAAACTACATCTCTAAAAGAGCTCTCAATTACTTAATGAGCTTTGAATCAGTGCTAGACATGAAATACAAATGTTTTGTAATAATGATATCTGCAATTTTTTATCATTAAGAAGGCTAATCTATGGTTGTATTTGATACATGGAAGGAGAAAAGCAACACGCTTCATACAGCAGGAACAAAGTGTAGTCATTTCATGTGTGCCATTCATTAATTTCCACTACTAACGGTCACAGTATCTATTCTTGTGTCTTCTGGTGTCTAGAACAAAACCTTAGATTCAAGACTCTGTTAATACAATATTACTGTTCATCTCAGATTGTGACACTAACCAACCATTTGTATCAGTGTGCCTGTGCACTCAAATACATGCATATACAGTTCGGGTCAGATGACCCCAAAACGAATTTCTTGTCATCTGCAATTTATGGACCAACAAGTAATTAACTGGTTATACACAAGTCAACATTGAAATACAAAGTATTTAAAAAAAGATAAAAGAAGATAAGGGTTCCTTTCCACAGTCAAAAATACAGAGCAAGGAGTCTCCTTCTGGGTCAGCAAAATTGGTCCCAGCTTCTTACAAGAGATCAAGGGCCCAACAGACACAATATCACAAATAAGGGTAGAATGGTTTATGCTTTTATTGTTCCTGGTTTGTGTGAGGTGAGGCTGCCTTTTCACAAAATAGTATAAACATATCTAACATCTTGCATCCTCGCCTTTCTTCTCCATTCCCTTCTCATTACTAGCCTGCCATTCACTTTGCGCATAAGCTGAAGTTCCCCAGACTCCTTCACAAGCAAAGACCCAAGAACTCAAAAATCTATCCCCACCTAAGCAGCAACAAATTTTAAAAAGCCATTTTATTGTGATTTAGGGAATTAAATGCACTGAGGAAAAGAAGTGAGAAGTCCCAGAACCATCAAAGAGACAGGACATGGGATTCTGTATGAAAGCGTCAGGGAAGGAGACAGATCGGCTAATCCGCAGCACTGAGCCTTCAGAGGAGATCAGAGTACCCTCAAGTCTTTGCTGGATAAAAGCCAGAGTGGAGTTACCTGAAGATTAGTTAAGACAACAAAGGAACATTTGAGCTTCAACCATCACAAGCTTACTGCCACCCAAGGTGACTAACTCCTATTGCTTTGGTCACAGCCAGGAGCCAGTAACAACCTGGACACGTTAATCCCACACGTAGGACTATCACATACAGTTGCCAATTACATCACGATACAATGTAGTTCTGTGGATGAGTATTTTTTGGACTAAACTCACACAACTGAGTCCTGAGGTAAGAAAAATATGTTGTGCTCCATAACGAGACTAGAATTTGGCAAGGTGCCAGTCACGTCCAGTGACTGCCAACCTGCCAGTGTTGTCTCCAAAGCAGGACGAGGATTCTGCCACATTGGATTAATGACGAGTGGGAGAGAAAGGAATCTCCACAGGATTCATAAAGGACCCATGAACTATGAGCTAAAAACATTGACTTTTTTTCCTCTTTTTTTTTTTTCTGTTAAGGAAGAGGTACTGCACCTCATGAATGACAGCTGAGGTGTCATGACTGTATAGAACCAGACAGGTCAAGAAAACATCTACAATCAGCTGAGAGAGAAAATAACCTTTCAAAATTTAAGCTTTGTGAAAGGAAACCAATCTATGTTTACTTGCATTTCTCCACCAACCATCACACATTTTTGCATCTCAGTTGCTTGCAATTTGTAAAGAAACACCTGCACATGTGTTTCTGCTAACTTAGTGTACAAGTTCGTAATTTCAAGGTGATGCCCACATGAGCATTAGGACTCGGTTACCAAAATACTCTGATAAAATGCCAGACCCTCCATCCAGACAACGCTACGGTGAATACTAAGGGTGCCAAAAGACCATTCTAAACACGTTGCACCAACTCATTGCAGAAGCAATAGTGGTGAGTACAAAAAAAAGTCTTTTCTTCTGTTAACAGTAGGAACACAGTGTGTAACAGCACAAAAACATGGTAGATCTGAATTGGTATTTATTTTACATATTTCTTATCACCTACAAATTGTTTTTCTTGATGTTGGATGTACTTCATTTACTGTTTTGTCACTATGTTTTTTGTCTTCCTGAAAGCAGAAAAAGTAACTATTTCAATTTTATTATGCATTACTTAAAAACTAATTTCATGTATGCACAAATACTTTTTAGGAAAAAAAAAAATAAAGACTGACTGGGGAACATGTCAGTCTGTGAAAAGGAATAATAATCAGAAACAACACCTCTCAAGAAAGAAAAAAGAAATATTCCCAAATGGAACAAACCTTTAAAACCATCAGGATAGACTTCAGGAAGGAATTTAGTGCTGATGTCCCCTTGAACAAAGCGTGGATGGATGATCACTTCTCGCAGTAAAGAAATATTGTGAGCCACACCTGAAAATAAACAAAAAAAAAAAATCAATACAAAATCAGGTAAGCATATCAATCACAAATTACAGTAGAAAGCAACTTGTAAAAGTATGAGCTCTTAACTTTCTAGAATAAATACTTGTTCACAACTTAGAGACCACAGAACTGATATAGTCAATGCAGATATACCAGTTTTGTCCCACTCCTGTCTCAAGATACTCTCCTTAAACACTCAGTTTAATTAAGAAGTAAACCTTCCAAATTTTCACTTCACAGAGCCTAATTCAAATACATAGTTAAGTCAATGACAGGAAGCACAACCAAGAGACTTTTGGTTCAGTCCCAGCAGATGTAGGCAAGACCAGAGCCATCTCCTGGAAATGACCAATTCCAGCCCAGTTCCAGTGAACGCCGGTCCACTTTGTCATCCTGCCACCTCACATACACACACTCCTGGGGAAGGTATGGGCCATGTTACACTCCAGTCACAGTAATGGAAGATAATTAAAAGTTTCATCACTGTTTGTATAACTTTATGACACTCCTGTGGAACTTATAAAACAAAGAAATCTATTGCTACTTTGGCATATACCTCTACCCAACCTTGCCTGGCCAATTCTTTTATTGAATGTCCTTGTTCTCCCTTTAGCACCATTGCATGACCCTGTTAGGCTTCCAGACTCCTCCTTCCACCCCAAAAAAATTCTTTAAAAATTTACTTATGGAACACTTACAGCCACCTTTGCCCTTTTATTTCTTTGAGTACTATACCTTTTTTCTTTTTTTTCTGAATTCTCTTCACTCCCTTTCATTCCACTTCTTCGCCTGTCTCCTCTCTTTTTCTCATATTTTTCTTTCCCTTCTTTTTTCCTGCTTTTTGTGCCAACGAAGACAACTTCTAACAAAGCAATCTAAAGCTACAGAGCTCCAAGGATTCTGCCAGCATCAGTCCAGTACTTGCACACAAAACAGTAAGCCCACTGCCCCTTCCTCACAGATGAGTAAAAGATTAACTTGTTTTCTCAGAGAGGACAGGAATAAACCATATCTCCCATGTCCAGCAATGGCTGGAAACAACATAATCAAGAGTAGACATGAGCACAAGATATGAACTCAGGACAGTTAACAAAGCAAAAAAGATTGGCATGGGAAAGGGTTTTGGAGTCAGTGAAAATGTTCAAAAACAGTTTAAAGAAACATCTTTCAGAATGCAGATATAGTTGGTATACCCTTAGTTCAGGCAGTGGGACTAGAGGACTTTCTGAAATCCTTCAACCTTTATTTCTCTTTGATTTTAACACAGCTGTGTAACTAAGTAATTTAATGCTAAACTGCACTTTGCCAGACGTACTTGTAGTTTAGCACCAAATACGACAGTTGCTAAAAGTCCTTTCACTGAAATATTAAATACAAAGAAGTCTTTATACAATGTGAGAGAGGAAAGAAGGTAAAGAAAAAAATCCCTGGGAAAAGAATCCCCAGATAGTTTAAATTATCTACCTACTGCACTCCAAAAAATTTTCAAAGAGAAAATACTTTCTCTTTTGAAAGTAGTACACGTCATCTCTGGAAAGAAAAGTTTGAAGATTATGCAGGTAAGAAAACCACTGTCTTTACCTCCACTCTCTTTTCAACTTTGGAAAGAGATTGCAACAGAAAATTTGAGGAGTCACGACAGTTTAATCCCAACATGACAAGAGAGTAACACTGCCTCATGAACGTTAACATTTCTTAAGAGAAGCTGAGATAGACATGCAATTCAGGAGCATAAACTGTAAGTTTATGCAGCTGTTGCATCCATTCCAGGTATGGATAAATGAGGAAGGCACTAAAGGAAAGAGATTACCCAAGCTCGGCTGCGCACGTTGTCGCTCTTCAGGAAACACAAAGTAATTCACATTCTTTCCTCTCCATGTCAGAGGGAAAGGCAACTCCAAACCAAGCTGCATTTGCCAGGGCACGTGAACTTGGGCGTTAGGTGCACACCAGGAAGTATAAAATGTAGAGCACGTCACAGACTGGTTTATCTTGTAAAAACATGTCTGTGCACCCATAACTCTTGTAAAGCACAAGATCCTACACTTTAAATTTAGATGTGTTTACTTACAAAGTGATCATGATTAATTCAGTGATGACATGACTGAAAGTTATCTGCACATTTTTGATGATAGCTCTAGTTTAAAATAGCATGAATAAGAATCCATTGCAAACTCAGGTCTCTCGACAGCAAATTTAGCTATTTGGAGTTTTTTCCCCTATCGAGATCTCACCAAAGCAAAGACATCAGCACTACAGTGAATGTGAACTGGTGGGGCTATAGATGGAGGTTCTTTTGTGCTCCTACTTCTTCTCCCTTTGTGTTTTTCCATTTTAGAAGCATGAATAACATTCTTGTTATTTTATGTGCAGACCAGTTCAAACAGTTTTAAAGCTTTCTTTCCCCTACAGTCTGCTGCTGGTGTGAATTTTCAAGCTCTCTGTGTGGCCGTTACCGAAACCACTTTCAACACAAGAGAGTCAGACTTAGCCTCACTGAATCATGAAGTCACAGCTTTAAAGGCTAGTTCTTGAGCCATTAAGTAGCACATTACACAACCAGTTCAATGATGGCAAGATAAAAATTGGACCATTTGATTAAAAGAGGATCAGCCTCCTTGCTGTCTGTGACCTAGATAGTCATTCATGGACCCTGATTTAATAAATACTGAATGAAACTCACGTTGCATCTTCACCAAAACAAAAAATTTAAAAAAAATAATCTTACACTAAATTAGTGTAACTTGGAAACAAATAAAATCTTTCTTTGGCTGCCACAAATCCCCTCCATATTTTTGTGTTTGAAAGTTAAGCTGAAATAACACAGAGATTTTAATTTATTAAGGACAGCTTCAGGACTATAATTAGAAGACAAAAGAAGAGCTCTTCAATGCTCCTCGACTTTGACTGAGTCCAGGATTTAAATGCTCTACAATGTGTAACCAGATCATCTCCTGTTTTTCTTTCCTAAACTGCTATAAGATCCCTGGTGAGATGATGGCTGATGACAGCTGACAGAGAGCTTCATGTCTCAACTGACTGCCTCAAAAGGCCTGAAATAAAAAAAAAATACTAGGAGTAACTTAATAATTATTTCGAAGTCATATGCATCAGAAAAATCAGAGGCTTCTGCAATGCTTTAAGCTCCGAATTTCCTTTAACAAGTTCAATACAGCAGGCAAGCCTAGGTGTTTGGGAAGCAATATAAAATATGTATTTTTACATAGGTAAATTAGAATTTTAATGTGCAACAGTTTCCCTTTAAAGTATCACAACCAGCTATCTTTATCAGTCTCCACGACAACTATGTGAGCAATGACCATGTACCTAATCGACTTCTCGAAACCAGGTTGATACCTTTAGTGATGTTCCCAATCATATGGCTTTAAAAAGAAAAGAGTACCAGTGTAATCCTTCAGAAGTCTAGAAGTTTTAGATTTGCAATTTAGCGTGACCTCTGTCAAAGTTCATAAGGTCTCCATCTGTGTGTGAGTAACTGCGAGGCTACAGAAATATGGACCCCTAGAGCAGCTTGCTCCTGGCTACCTGCTGCTTCCAAAACACTGGCCAGACATTAGCCCCACACTCTCACAGGATCAAACGGAGGCCAACAGGCAGTGCTTATTTCATGCAAAGTTAGACACTAAACTGAAGTATATTGTATTTTTGTAGCAGTGGTTTTCAGGGAATTTTTCTTTTTCTTGACCAGGTCTGCAGTCTGCCAGGGACAAAATCACATTTGTTAACCTGACAAGCCGTGACATTTCCAACAAACAAACAAAATCCTTTTTTTTTTTCTTTCCTTTTTTTTAATTTCCTCTCTAGAAAACAAAATTCTACTTCAGCATCATTTTTCCACTTTTAAGACTGATGGAGAACTGCAGTTGCAGTTATATTATCGTTTTCTCTAAGTCAAAATACAATTTTTAAAAAAATAATCAATGTTCCTTGGATCTCTATTTTTTTTATTTCACTTGGCTGTATTCTTCAAACATGTATGTTAGCAGAAGTTCAACTTCAGGTGTACTTCTGGATTTTTCAGAATACATTTGTAAAAGAGAATAGACCAGCAATTAACTTCTAGAGACTAATCAATCAAAAAAAATAATAGACATACATATTTGTGTATTTTATAAATAATGTACATATATTCCTGAGGTTTGATTAGTTTCCCAGTTAAATTGTAGTTATTGCCTAATAAATGACATTAAATAATCACTTTGTTGACGAGAGCTGACTAATAACCACTATTTGAAGAAGGCCGCATTAAAAAAAAAGTCAAATCATAAGCAGAAGCAATTACTCCTCATACTGCCTGTTTATCTTGCCTCCTTCTCTTCCTCATTCTCTGTATTACATCCACCCTAAAACCTTGCTATGCATACCAGACTTTTTATTAAATTACTAACTGTAGCCTAACTCCTAACCCATCTTCTGAAGAAAACACAGAGAAGAAAGAGAAAATAAAATTAATTTTATAGAAAACAAAAATTTTGTAGCATGTTTACAAAGAGGATATCACTCCACATTTTTATTCACTAAAAATTAGAACTTGGAATGCCAAGGCATAAAACCATAGGCAATGTTTTCACTATAAATATTTACTGACACTAAACATATTCAGTGTTGATTAGCCTTTTTACAGTATTAAGCTTCTGTCATCTTGACATCTACAAACACAAATCTGCATTTACCCATGTAAACTTAATTGGAGTCCTACATGCCTCTCTGTAGATAAGCAGTTGAATATACTTCACTTGCAGATAATTTCAAATTGTGCTAAGTAGAATAGAAAGAACTTTATCTGCATACTTACTGATCGTGATAATGTGTGGAGCACAGTTCTAGAGGTTTCTCTTTTTTAAAAAAATTGCAAAGCTAAATTATCACCAAACAATTTAAATGCTGAATAAGTGCTATGAAGTTTAGGAGGCATCCTTCTTGCTTTCTCTAACAAAAAAATAATAGAATATTAATGAAGCTCTGCACTGAGAATTACAAAACACTGATTAGGTTACTTTCCACTTAAAACAAGAACATTATCATAGATTTGCACAGACTATGAAAACATCATTTTCAACACATGAACTTTTCAAAGCTCATGATTGCTACCCAGCTAACTTCTGCGTCCGTAATTCCAGAAGTTATCATAATATTCCCTAAAACCCTCAACATTCAACTGTTTGTCTTTCAAAGCTTTGCTTTGCTTCAACTCGCTTCAGAGGAGGCTATCTGTGTACAAAGTTCCACCCCAAAAGTGAGAAGAAAGGCTTTTTTAGCTTCGTAATTTCAACACAAACAATTTGTAATTTCAACACAAACATTCACATGAAGTTCTCGCACAGGATCAAGTACACCAGTGACCCTGAGAGCTGAACATGTCTTTCAATTAAAACATTAATTCTTCTGGGTATTAAAGCCTTGAGCTCACAGAGCTCATGGACCAGAATAAACAGGGAAAAGGCGGAGGGGATTAGATAATATACGGTAACATCCTACCATAAAAATCACTAGTTCAGACAAACTATATTTCGCTGCGCCTGCACTTCTGAACCTCTTAATAAGATCAAGCAGTCCGTTATTTATGGTGTTAGCAAAACCACATATGAATGCTTGAATCGGTACAATAATTGGAAGCAGAAGTTAAGCAGGCTTTGTCAAAAACAAGTGAAATAAAATGGATGGCCATCCTGCCATCACTCCTGCCTCAGCTACCCCTCCACTCTGTAGAAAGGGAATAGAACAGCAGGACAACATTATATCGAAAGGGCGTAATTAGAGGGAACAGCACTTGTCTTTCAATGCCTCCTCAATCTGACACGCCGCATTTCTTGTAGTTTTTCACTGCCACAACTCTTTTTTTCTTAATTAAAAATAAAAAAAACTCCTTTGACCCAAAAAAAACCCAAACACCAAAAAAAAACCACCTCAAACCTTATTTTATTTCCCTTCTATTGCATCAATAAGACTGCCTTCCTCTTTGACCCATGCAGCCTGTGCTTCAACTGCCCTCCCCTCTTTCTCCCCAATAGCGCAGTGGTTTATAATCCTTCCTAAACTGCTACACACCAGAACATACCCCTGACAAGCTGCCATCCTCCCCCCTGCAAGAAAAAAAAGCAGAGGAGGGAAAGGAGAAGAATCTTCCTTCACGCCAGCGTCTCCACTCCAAGCTGATGTTACCGAGCATCCTGCAACGGTCCCTTCTTGTGGGTTTGATCTCAGTTTGTTGCTTTCCCTTCTCCAATTTCGGTTTCCACACCGATACGCTTGGGAACCAGCTGGTCCCTGTTGCAAAGGGTCAGAGAACACAGAGACTTGCAGAACTCTGAGCCCCTGTTCCCTCTGCTACACAATGGGGAGAATCCACAGTTCAGTTTTACAACCTGTTGCAGCACTTTTCTCAAGTGCAACTAGGAAAATGAGGCTTGTTTAATTCTTTTTTAAGAACAAACAGACACCATATGCTGATTTTGCAGGAAAACTGGTTTACAAACACAGACTCTTCTGTTCACAATACCAATGAGTGCACTGGCATACCTGCATGGGATCAGAACACAGGAGAACATAAACCTTAGAAGTATCACTGCCTTGAGAAATATCTTTTAAGTTAACATATAAAAGATAAAATTTTGATGACAATTGGATTTAATTAAAGTTTGTCATAAAAACCGTTGTACCTGAAAATTGATTTGAAATATATGACAAAATACTAAAATTAAAGTCGGGTTTTGTTGCATGCTTTTTCTTGAAAAGCCAAGGCCTTTGTCACAACATTAAGCACCGAGCTCTTTTTACTCCGAATTAGTGTGCTTACAGCTGCAAAAACTCAGACAACAGTTTCTGTTTGCCACTGTTCTGGCAGGTCTCCAGTCACATTGGAGAGTTCCCTTCTACATTCCCATTTCCCTCAAACTTTTAACAGTTATTCACCACTTCACCTTCTTTTCTATCCTTGCTCTTTTACCTCATGCAGTAAGATTCTCCACATTCCTTATTTCCCCCTCATTTCTACTCATTCTTGCTCTTATCTGCCACTGAGTCTTTCCTCAGCTGCTCCCCTTTCCCACTCTTCTTCCTCCTAAATGGTCTACCATATCTCTCTCCTCACAGCAAGCAGTACCTCAACAGAGAACGGCTGACTTTACACAACGACTGTTAATTTCATATGACTGCTTTATATTTGAACCAGCAGGAAAGATAAAAAGCAAACAGAGGTCAAGGGCAAGATTTTAGGAAACTCTGCACTTAATGATATGAGCCCAGTCAGACCTCTGGTGATCTGATACATCTAAATAAAATTGAAATAATTTTTTATACAAACTTTCCAGAACTTCATATGGGGTTTTATATAAGTCTTTTAAAAATGAATAGATTATTCAGCATCATAAGTTACATGACAAACACATGCTAAAAGAGAAACTGAGAAGAGGGAAATCACATAGCATGTTTGTACATACAGTAGACACACTGAAAGACATTCTTCAAATACCCTATTTCTGTTGTTCAAATTAAGAAACAAAACTTTAAGTTTTTGAAGAAAAATGCCATAAAACAATAGAAAGATGAACTACTAACAACAGTGCAAGATCACAGGAAACAGCTCGTGCCTCATCCTGATGAGCAACGGTGCCTCTACGCTTGACAGACATGTTGTACTTTTCAGTGCTCATAAATTCTCCAGGAACCACTAGATAAATGAAAAGTCTATCTACCTGAGACAAATCATGGTTAGATCCCAAATATTAATCATCCTTGAATTATACTGAAAGATCCATAGATAAAAATGTTACCTAATTAGACCATTCCTCACTCAGAAGTCTCAGTTGAGGTTTTGAATTCAGATCAGTTCATACCAGAATAATTTAGACTGCTAAAAACCTCAAGAGATCATTTAATCCAATCTAGCACTCAAAGAAATGGTATCCCAGACTTTTATCTGCTCCCATTACTAACAATGTAGATACTACACACAAAATAAGATGCAGATGACATTTCCATGACAACCCTGAATGTATCTTAAATTAGTAACACAGTTAGCATACACCAATGAACAGACTGTAAGATTTCTTATTTCAGTGTGTGCAAGTTGTCACCAACCCAAACTGTAATCAAATGTTGGGGCAACAGGCATAGGCTCAGAATATAGCATTGTTGCAAATACTGAATTTGATTTACTCATCATTTAGAATCAAGATACTGCTATTAAAGGCAATACATGACACAGTCTTGGTTGCTTAAAATATTATTTACTCAGATTTTGCATGTCTGTTTTATTTGCATACATTACTTGAAAAAAAAAAAAATCTAATTTATTTCCTCCATGATGCTGTCAGGCAGATTTAACTGGAAGGGACAGCTGAACCATATATTCAAGGCCAGGTACTATCCAGCCCTAGAAAACAAGTCAATAAAGACTGTAGTCTGAGGACTTGCTCCCTGTAAGTGGAAGGGAGCTAACAGGTAATGAGGTAACTCCTGGATATCCTAAAGCCACAGCAGTAGAACTTGAATATTTGCTCACACAGCCAGTAGACAAGGAGCAGCAGATAAGTCCCTGCACTTGACACTCTCAGCATGTCTCAACACAGCCTGGACGAGTCACCTCCCAGAGGGTCACTGTGCCCCTTTAGGTCCTGGATTTTCTGCCAGGGCTGCCATAAATGACACTATATGGTAGCATGTGTTCCAGCAGGACATTTGTCTTCTACAAATTGGATGAAGACTATTGATTTCTCGGAGGTCAGCAAGCAACCATCAAACTGTTGGCAACTAAAAGTCCTTACCAACTTTTGTCTGCTTTGAACTGATGGCACAGAAACGATCAGCAAGACTCCATGTTCCATTAGCAGTCCCTAAGATACCCATGAGATGGCCCTTGACGCGTTACCTAAATCACCCCATCCCATTCCCACCCTATGGTGAGTGAACGAGCATTTTTGTTTGCAAAAACATTGCAATTCTTGGGAATGTAAATTTAAATTCTCACAGTGGATACTACTGGTACAATTCACACTGACTTCAGCAAGTATCATTTTGCTAAAATGCTTTGTAACTCAGAAGAGACTTGTTACTTACAGGGAGAAACACACTGTCTCCTAAACAGAATGCAAAAATAAAAGCTGCCTCCAAGGAAATTGGGGAGGGTTGGGCAAGTTGCGTTCAGAAACAGAAATATGGAGCATACTATTCAGGAAGACTATGGTGATCTCTAAATAGTTATGTACAGGCTCTTTAGTCAAATGTAACACCAAGTAAATTCAAAACAAGGTAAAAAACTATATTGTATCTCTCATTACCAACAACTCAGCTATGGAGAAGACTTCATGTGAGGCACTTTCGCATAAGATCAAGATCACGTAAGATCATAATATTGTTTTTCAGAGTATGCAACATTTTAAAGCAAAAATATACACACTTGGTAAAAAATCCATAAGATGGCCTTTTATTTTTCTCATGTTTTACTATTTTTGTTCATTTAACCACAAATAAATTACTACTACTTCATCACTTGTTAAGCTCAATTGAATTTACAGACAAGCAAAAATATGGATTTTTTTACCAAGTGTGTATAAGATGGCCTTTTATTTTTCTCATGTTTTACTATTTTTGTTCATTTAACCACAAATAAATTACTACTACTTCATCACTTGTTAAGCTCAATTGAATTTACAGACAAGTCCTCTGAACAAGGACAAGTTCTGTATGTGTCAATGCAGTTCAGAATATTACAGACAGGACAGTTTCAACAAACTGCCCTATCAAGCATCATTCACACTAGGCAAGAGAAGAAACATTTTAATATCCATGAATGCTTCCTTTTAAATAAACTCTGAGAAGAAACTATCAGTTGTGTAAAACTACGCAAAAACCCTTTTGGTTTTCAAATGGAAACTACCAGCCTCTGTAACTAAAAGTGGGTTCTGGAAATCCATCTGCTTTTGAAACCTGTGGTAAATTGATGTTTTTCCTTCACAACACTTCATCTCAAAAAATGCATTCCCCCTCCTTCATTTATTATCTCTTCCAATGCTTTTAATAGATGAAGATCTTTTTCACAGGTAGAAATACTATGGAGATATCAAGTATGAACACTTAAATGCATACATGCATACCAGTAAAAGACTGTAAAAATCAAGAATGTAAATTAGCAATTTTCACATGTAAGGTGTCATATCCTTTGTAGGTATTTCTGTATTGTCAAACAGTTATTAGGGACATACACATCTGTGTACAACACTCAAGAATAAATGATCAGGTTCCAATCCACATTACAGCACACACTAAAATTGATGCTCCACACATAATTCCAATACTCTCATTAAGCACAATCCTTCTAGCATCATTTGCTATTAATACAACTGAGTTTGAATCCAGAGTCTGTCTCTATTTAAAAAAAAAAAAAAGAAAAACATTAAAAAACCATAACATGCCAAAAAATTAAGAAATCCACACCAAATCCCACCTCACACATCAGTCTAGCTATAGTGGTCGAAATTTCTCTCTCATAAATTTAGTCAGCTGTTATACAGCAGGGGTTTACATCAGCACATTGTACTGCAGTAGTCCAATGGCTCAAGTTGCACCAGCATAAATCCACTTTAGAGTCAGTAGTTTATTTACAATGGCTAATTCTATCACCTATCTAGCTACACTGTGGTAGGGGGATGCTCATTTTCCCCGATAGATAAATCTTGCTAGTCTGACATGGCATCTATTAGTATTCAGCAAACAGCATTAAAATCAAACCAAGTTTTACAGAAACACTCCTATTAGGGTCTATTCTATGAAGTTTCTTCTGTTCCTCCTCTCAGTCACTCAGGAGAGGAATTAAATAACTGTTCCAAGTCTTTCCCCTGTCTGAAACCATGGAACAACCTGTCCAGCAATCAAAACAAGGAACAAAGACGGAAAACACAGTTACTTTCCCACCTATCCTGGTTCTTCAAGCATACTGACTAGTAATGAAAAATAAGATTCTCCCAGAGACCCACACAGTTAAGGGGTAAAATGAAGATTTTTGCCACATTACAGCTCCCTTCTCTATTTACCTCCATGAAAAGCAAGGATAAGAAATCTAATTTCTTCCTCTTCTGAGTTGTCCTTCCCCTTTTCCTTAACGCACAGAGGAACATCTAAAGGTTTCTCCCCATCAAACCATGACTTCCCTCTCTAAAACTTGAAAGGAGTTGAAGTGCTCGTGGCTGATTCACCCCTGCTGCTTGGAAAGGCTGGAAGAATGGCTGCTTCTCCTAGGCAGTCAGCAAAAGCTGAAGCACATTCTGATCATCAGCCTACATTCCTATTTGTCCAAATCCAAACAACTACCTTGAAAGTAAGAAAGAAAAAAATACATATATACAGTCAAATACTGCACTGTGATAGTATTTGACCACAATCAATGCATTAAACTGCTATAATATGGCAACCACTTTACACTTCTTGCAGTGCAATGGTCTCTTTCCCTTCT
>NW_009701730.1:78840-129846 GCF_000703405.1 Apaloderma vittatum
ATATAACATACGAATTATATGCTACTAATAATATTTCACCATTTTGTGAAAACACTTTATAAATTTAAGGGTATCATTTAAATATCTCATAATATTCAAGCAAAAACAATGGACAAGAAAAAATAAGTCTCTTTAGATTTGATGTATCTTCTCAGCTTAATTAACACAAGCTTTCCCTGTTTTAATTCACACTTAAGAAGCAGGAATTTTACTCAATTTGCTAATTACTACCTTTTCAAGCTGTTCTCCTGAAATAGATGGCAGCCTATCACACTATGAACCCAAATTTATGTAGTTACCTCGAATTACGTAATTGTCCAAAGCCTCTTCCATTCTTTTCAGTGCTTCAGCTCTATTAGAGCCATAGGTAATCAGCTAAAGAAGTAAAAAAAGGTATTTAAGTTACCTAACTTCTGCAGTCACAATAACATTTCCCACACATCACTGTATCTGCGTTTCAGAGGCCCTCTAAAACATGAAGAGAAAACTAAAATTTCTTAACCCATTCAATCAAAGAAGGCCAATCACTTCTCCTTCATAAAACTTAAAACATCTAAACAAGCCACCTTCTTTAAGGTGTACAGAAAATTAGAGCAGAGGTTCAGTATCTAGTTGAGTCTCTTGACTTCAAATGCCCCATCAACACCTAATATATAAGTGCAAATTTTTTTGACAAGTGAACTCTGGCTGTCATGTCCTATTTTAATTTTACCAATATGTTACTGATGAACAGAAACTAACAATAAGACACTATCAACAATTTCTTTCATTCCTTATTTTTGGAAGCAAGAATTATTGAAATTTTAGTTTTTGGCTAGGTTACATCAAAAAAAGATAGACTGGCGGTATCTAAGTCTGAAAGTAATAGTTTCTGTTTAAATCAATCTTTTTAGTGATCAGGAGCTGCAGGACAAATAACCATCAAGTCAAAAGATTAAAAAATATTGTTTAGAAGTGAAAATAGAAGTTCCTCTACTCCACATCTTCCTTCACTTCTTTCACATTATGGCTAGCAACTTTAAAATACTGATTTACTAATCCTTGAATATAATCTCTCTCATTGAAAAGATCCCTGTTTAAAATACCCTGTTTCATACCTTTAGAATATTGAAAAATAATCATCAACTCACTTTTGAGATCATAGGATCATAATAAATGCTAATATCACTTCCTTGTTGTATGCCACTGTCAACGCGCACCTTCAAAAAATAAGAAGTAAAAGTAATCATATATTAGGAAGAAAATGAAATATTTCAATGTGAGGATGAAATCTATCCAGCAGGCTTAAAACATAACACCCATGAAGATTATCGCATAATTTTTTCCCCTTGAAAGACTAGAATAATTATTTGTTTTTAGAGAAGCTGGAAGCAGGGAAGGGGAGCTTTTTTCTCCACCAGGAAAAATTTTTGCAAGTTTTTCTCTCCTTTAAAAGAAACACAACTTCAGCTGATAGTAAAAATTCTCTTTTGTTCTCCTAGAACACACAGTGAACGCATTAAATTCGATCTACCAACAGTGGTTCGGTCACACACTCTAGACTCCAGCTCGGAACGTATCCAATTCTGATTTAATCCCTGTAATAAAATACACTTGTAATTATTTTTCTGACTGACACCTGACATGAAGGACAGCCCTTACAATCACATCCTTTCTGCATCTATATGTAATCACGTCCCCCATGTTCTGCTCCAGCCTTTCCGAGGGCTCCGGTAGGAACACGAGTAGGGAGCATTCAGTGGGAACTTTGGAGCTCTGCTTATCAGCTCCGTAGGAAGACTGATCCTGTGGTTTTCATGTCTGTAACACTTTCCTTCTCTGCCTCACCCTCTCAACTGTAAAACATTTTTTATTTCTTTTCTGTTGCTGCTGTTCCCCTGAGGCTTTAATGTTTACACAGCTTTTTCCATGGCTTTGCTTTGTAAGGACACAGCCCCAATTAAAGCTCTGATTCTGCAATATTCATGGAAAAAAAATAACACAAGTTCAAAAATTTCTTTTGAAGAGGCTGATTGCTGTTAACCAGCCAACAAGTCAGTTAGTATATTGCTGATTCTTGTTTTCATCTCTCAGTTTGATTTCATCACTGTAGCAATGAGGTTAGCCATACAAAACTTTTCAAATGAGCAATTTCTGGGGAATAAATATTTATTAAATTGCCGCTTTTGAGTGCTGGAATCTGAAATATTTTTTAAAAACTAATCAAAATAAGAGTGATAAACGCACTCAGGGGTTCATAAGGATGGAGGGCTCTAATCAAAGCTGTTGAAGCAGCAGGGCTCCGATACACCGCACTGTAAAAGGGGTGGGAAAGAGGGTCCTGGAATCTCACTAAAATCTTCACCTGTGGGAAGGAACCTTTGTAATAAACAGCAGCTCATCTGTCTGCAGCAAGGCAGAAAAAGGTCAATGCAACGGCTGTTAGGCCTTTAATATTTTAATTTAGGCAATTATCAAGGGACCACATGTAGAACCTCTTGTCTACAGAATCCACATGAGGGCACGATGATGACTTTATTATCCAAATGACATAAAAAGATACCCTAGGCAGGTGTACTCGCTTTCTTCAGTAAAAATCACTGACTAGTTTTTCTGACCTTATTTTTTTTTAAAGTACTTATTCATGTTTGTAATTACATATTTACACCTACACATTTATATATTACTTCTTACATATTTCTGTTTATCTGTATAGCATATTATTATTCATATGTAAAGGCACTTCTGTAGCATTTTTACATCTTATCCGAGTGTGCTTTATCTCTGCTTAACCAGGCCCCCTGCTACCCATATCAGGTACATTTAACAGCAGCTACTGATGAGCAGGTAGTTCAGACATATCATGATTACAGACAAAACATGCAGCGTATTTCCCAGTTCCCCTTCTTGTAACTCCTAAACCATCCTTCCTCCCATGCAGGAAGTCAACACATACATTCTCATATTCAAAAGAATTCACATACTCAGCCTCAGATAAATCCCTTGCACATGATATTTTTTGTAATACTCCACAAATATATACATATAAAAAATATATCTATATAACGCATGGAGGTATTGCATACGTACTCCACACATACTTGAATTATACTACGACTTTTGTCTCCAAAGTAGGACCTACAAAGTGACTGCATACAAGTGTTCAGATGTGCCTTCCATATGTATACATGTGCATATAAGTATTTATACTGGTAAACCATATTTTGACAAAGAAAAAAAACATGCAAAAGGTGCATAGTTCAGACTCACAGTAAGCAGGTTAGTCAGACCTTAAAGTTCATGTCGGGCTTCTGAGGCTACCAAATACATGCTCCACCTGCTTTATGTTTCTGTTCATATACCACGATATAATTTGTTCTCACTTCTAAGTACAATATCTTAAAAATTGAAGAAGTTACAGTGAGAACTTAAAATTCTTTTAAAACTACTGTGTCATATCCTTTTTTAAAAAAATAAAAATCTGGAGTCCTCTGTAGAAATTTTCACAAAATAAACTCAAGATGACTAAAACAAAAAAATGACAGCAGAAAAATATATTTACCATCTTCACTTCTCCCTGTGATGCTTCTATTTTCAGTGTCTGGTAACAGTAGGTGATTTTATAAACTATATGGTGTGACAGAACTTAATGAATATTGGATGAAAAAGAAATCCTAATTCAACAGATACTTGCTATAATGTGCTTAACTTGATAAATAATAGCAATACTTATGAGACCTCCAGCATTTACTTCCACTTAACACATTTCCTTTCTTTTACTCAGTATTTAAAATATCAAACAAAGGCTAGGATTCAAGACCCTACTGTATCCTACAGATAACTGGTATTACAGCCCCAGCACTTTTATTGTTCTTGTACTACCACTGTGTGTTATTTCACTAGGGCAACAGTAAACTGAAAGACAAAAAAGCTTAGAAGGTGAACAACAAAAACAACCGCAATAAAAAAAAAAAAGCACAATCTATATCCCAGTCTTGCAATTAGTGGATCAAATTCCACTTCCCAAGATATAAAGGTTCTAGAATTTCTCAGTTCTTTGCCCTATCAGAATCTAATCGGGTAAGAGTCATTAAAAGACCAAATTGATCTTTTAATTAATTAAAAGACCATTCTGGCACAGAGCAATGCTGGAGCTCTTCAGATCATGCTAAGGTTGCACAAGAGCACTGAACAAGAACACTCACCATCATAATATGGGGTTTTGTGGTTACTTATCTGAAGCTTCATATCAGAGATGGAAACAAATTTGGTATTTACGAGTCCCATGTTCCAAGGAAATTACAGGCTACTGGATACAGAGATATCCAGTACACTCCTATCTAAAAGGAGGGTGGCGGGGGGGAGAGGAACACCAAAACCCAAACAACCCACAACTCACTCAGCCATGCACAGCAGTTTCATCAGCTTGAGCAGCCAACACACAGCCACAAGTAGACAATCGAAGCTAACAAGACACAGAAGAAATGAATTGAAAAACGTATTTGACAATAGACTATTCGCAAGCTGAATTCTCTGTGACGCATGGTGAGTCTCCATGAAGTTTTTTTTAAGCCAACTTGTTGGCAATTCCAAAATCTAAAACGCAGAAAGCCAACGCTGTCGCACAACGGGCCTGTAACACTGAACTTTTTTAGGCATATTAATTTTGTTCTTAGCAGCATGACGTTCTGAGGTGAGAAATCAGTTTCACGGTGGCAGAAAATATGTATTAAGACACCAAACCATGAGTGTCTACATAAAAATAGAGGTTCTATTTTTAATACAACAACAGAAGCAAACAGAAAGAGAACAGCCTCGGCACCCCATATGAGCTCCTCCAAAACATTGCTCTGAAGCCTCCAGCGTAATTAAAATTTCTTTCCTCGGTACCACGAAGGACCACGTGAAACAATCAGGCATCTCCCACCCTTCATTTTCAATTCACCTCTCCCCCTAAGCACAACTCCCAACCCACCCCGTCTACCTGACAAGTGACAGCCCAATCTGATTAAATGCTTGCAAGGGAGGGGACTCATGGGCCTCCATGACAGGCCAAAAGTGATCACCATGGAGATACATAATTACAGCTGTCAACGCATCTACTGTCCTGCTGGCATCAATTTGATTGCTCCCAGCAATAATGATAGACAGAGCTTAGTGTGCACTCTCCTGCACCCAATCACTTTATCTATTCCGTGGTCCATTTAGCTGACATGCAACATTCACACAAGCAAATAACAGCAGTAAGCAGAACATTTAAGGCATTTTAATTGTTTTTTCTTTGTACGGATGGCTCACGAGCACAAATGTTATTACATAAAACTCCTGCTGCAGCATTAATTGAAGAAAGATTTGGTGGGGCAAAGACTGTAGGGGGTACAGTTTGTCCATTATCACTTGTACTTTCAACAGGTCTCACGTTTGGAAAATTGCAAATTGCAAAAACTTGCAAGGGCAAAATGTTTGACATCCTGTTAGCTATTACAACCTGGTGAAAACTTCTAACAACCACTGGAGTACTCATTATAAATTCTTATTAAATACACTCTATGTTTCATTAAAAAAAAAAGTTTAGATACATCCAATGATACCGTTTTCCCCTCATCTCCTCTTTAAGATCACATAACGCTGTTAGATCTTCACAAATTTTTTTTTCTGCTTTCAAGCTTTGAACACAGCTTGAAGCCTTAAAGACCAGAAAGGGTCAGGTCCCTTCGGCAAGTACACGGGCAAAAACAATTTAAGAGGTGAAATAAATCATATATCCAATAACATCTCCACATTTAAGATTCCTCCTGTAATCTTTCACTATTTTCCATGCCAGCAATCAGACTGAACAAACATATTCACAGATGCTAAAGCCTCGTCATTCCATTAACTGACAGTGTCATGTATATATGTGCTTATGACTCAGACTACCTTGATTTTACAGAAAGGCTGAGTCCTTGTTCTCTAACACCTAGCAGAGAACACTGTTTGTTGAACAGCCTTCCATATAGTTAGACTGTATCCTGAAATGTGTAATAAACACTGTAACAAATTTCCTCTTTACAAAGCTAAACAAAAAGCACTGTCCATCTCTCACTGGTTTCTTAGTTCAATATGCTTTAAGAGATGACTCAATGTTTCATTGTCCTTTCTAATCTCCATGGTATTTTTATTAATGCTCTGTTTGAAAAACTGTTACAGAATGTAAAATATTTCAACAGATAATCATTTCCCGTTACAATCAATTTTAACATTCTAAACCCAGTTTTCAAGCATACACTTTTAAGCAGTTTTCAGGTTGCACAAATAAGTATTGCCATGTCCTCGCTGGCTCGTGTCCTCTCCCTCCCCAACCCTGCTCATCAAAAAGCTGGAAAAAAAGCCTCGGTTTACAAAGCTGCTTAGTATTTATAGTTTTTGTCTGTAAAAGAGACACTCAGCACCTATGAAAACCAGAACCAAGTTACTTACGCTTGGCAAGTGCAATGGTTCCTGATACTGAGACAGTCTGCCAACGGATGGCAAGCCAAAAGATTTGTAGGGGTCCTGAAATAAAATTCAACATATGAAAGCATTAAACTTTTACACATGCAGAGAATGCAATATCAAAAAGCTTAAAGTCTAACAAAAACAACTGCTGGAGTAACTTTGTATTCTTCCCCAGAATTACTTGTGTTGAAGTACATTTCTTCATCCACCTAACCCCTGCGACTCCAAATAAAGAACTGGAAGTACGTTAATTCTCTCACACCACAGTCAAAGAGCAGGGAAGAAGTGCTCTGCACACGGCTACAGTACACCACCAAAACATAAAAAGATAACATTTTAATTTGCTACATTGTGCCCTGGAAGAAGGATGGAAAAGGATTCAGAAGGCTAGAGCTGAGAAGACAGTGTAAGGAAGAAAATTTCAGAGACAAAAAGGGCAGTTAGAAATTGAATTATCTTCAGAAATCAAAAGGATCTTAATGCCTTTGGACATCTCCTACATAATGTACTATCAATATAAACTTAATAGGATGGCATATAAATATGTGGCTTATAGAATAACCAAATTTGTGTCAAAGTAGGTGAATCCATTACTTAAGATTCCCTCACACTTAACTTGTGGTTTTTAAAATCCAAGACAAAAAGTCCAAGCATCAGTTACTCCTGGCAAAAGCCTACAACTCAGAACAGCTTCCATGCCAATCACAGGGCAAATATTTATTTTTTTAACAAAATAGTCCATATAACTTATTATTAGTTGAGCAATCTGACAGTAATGTGCATGTCATGAAGAGAAAGAAAAAAAAACAATATGAAGTAAGATGCTCCGAGTCACAAAAGCCACAACAGTTAGCTGAGGGGAAAAAAACATCTCAAGGTGCTAAATTATTTTTGAAAAGCAGTTACTTAAAACGTTCCCAAAAAATTGAAACTAGGCATGGTTTTTAATTAAGAAATCTTGATTGCCGTATGTCAATTGTGACATTAGTGAAAATCACTATCTCAAAAAGATGATACCGTAGAATGTCTTAAACATGCTTGAAAATGGAGTTTATATTTTAATAAGCTTTTTTAAGGTGAGATAGAGTAATGTCATAAGTATAAAGTTACTGTCTTTGAAGGCACTTTGAAAATTTATCCTATATACTGTATTTTCAGAATACATGTAAGTTCTTTTTCAACAACGTATTAAAATCTTCTAGCACAACAAAAAAGCCATTGAATTTCAATGGCCTTCTTAAGTCAACAAGTTTCGAGTACATGAACTAAGAGACCTGGAAACACTCTCGCACTACATCATTAAATGTGAACAGAAGATACAGCCAACATCCTCAGAAATTAACCTTACTTATCTCCTTTTATCACTTTTAATATTGATTTTCAGAAAAAAAAAGTGATTTTGAAATACGCAGTTATTTTTAAATACAAGATAAAAACTCTACAATTCTACAACAGCATTTGCGTTACACGCCCTAAATCACCACTTCCGTATGATAGTCCTTGACTTCACCTTGACATCCATCCACACTTGGGTATTATTACTCCACAATTCAACCACCCGCCCTCCTCCCCATTATCACTCATTTACCTCAGCATAAACTCGACATTCAACCGCCCAGCCATTGATGGGAATATCAGCCTGTTTGTGCCTGAGAGGGTAACCCTTAGCAACACGGATCATTTCTTGGACTAAGTCCAGGCCGGTAATGCATTCTGTGACGGGATGTTCAACCTGCAAGGTCAAGAACTGCCAGTCAGTAGGTAACAAAAACAATCCCCCCCAAAAAATATCCCTATCTGTAAACAAACACGACTAAACAAGAAATTACAACAGCCAAAGAACAAAGAATATGTTCCCATCTTAGTCTTTTTCCCCCGAAAAAATCTACTTGACAAACTCCAGCAATCATCTTCTTTGCAGGAAACCCCATAAAATAACATAATTAGCAGAATACAATACCCAGAAGCAGCATACAAAAGGAAGACTACAGAGAGCACCTAGGACGGTTTGGGGTTTTGCAAGATTAGGTTGAGTGTTGTGGTTTTGTTCATTTATTTTACAAATTCAAATGCACCTAGTGACGATGAGTTAATTTTTCTTTGTTCAGAAGCCTCTCCCATTCGGTTTCGCTTTGAAAAGGCTCACGCTGGAGCCATAAACGCATTTTAACTGAAAAACCTCAAAGTAGCTGATAATCAACCCATTCTGCTACACTTAACATGGCACGTACAGGAGCCGCTTACAATTTTCCATAGAACTAGCCTACCCTAAATCTCACCCATTCGCCTGCTTTCACTAACCTGTCCTGACAAGCAACCAGATTAGCGTAATCTTGCATCAGCGCAGTGTAGCAGAAATGAGCAGATGGATCCTTCCTTTTTTTTTTTTTTTTTTTTCTTTTCCCCCCTTGCCCAGACTTATCTGTTTAGTGCTTAGCATGCACAATAGCCAGGCTGGACCAGCGGAGTCGCTCTGCAGCTCTCAGCAAATTGCTGCTAACGGCTTGGGATGATGCTGCCATGGGAATACCCGTCGCTCGCACTCACCCCAGCATGTGCGTACAAGCATGTACGCGTGTGCGCTCAGATGCGCACACACATTCCCCCCTTGCCCAGACTTATCTGTTTAGTGCTTAGCATGCACAATAGCCAGGCTGGACCAGCGGAGTCGCTCTGCAGCTCTCAGCAAATTGCTGCTAACGGCTTGGGATGATGCTGCCATGGGAATACCCGTCGCTCGCACTCACCCCAGCATGTGCGTACAAGCATGTACGCGTGTGCGCTCAGATGCGCACACACACAGGCGCTTCCTCCTCCAAACAGGGACATAAACGGACACGTTGATTAATGTCAAAAATAAAAACTCCGACACCTTTAACTAGCCACAGGGCGGTAAAAAAGCACGCCAAAGACAGGAGGGCACACCGTGAAGTAAAACGCCAGGTGTGCTAAATGCGTGTTGTTCGCACCAAGACAGCCATAAGGCTTACCATGGCCGAAATTAGGACAGAACTGCCATTTTTCTTATCAAATGCTTATATTCCCAGGGCCAAAATACCTTAAGAAAACATACTTCACAGGAGTTTCTCTATCATGAGATGTCATACCACGTACATTTTGCGACACGGGAAAAGGTCAGTGACCAAACCACTTGTCTGTCTTCCATCAAGTACAGGAGCATTAAGGAAAACATTCAGTCATTATAATAATCTCATGGCTTATCAGAACGAGAAGATGCTTTGGTCTTTAAGAAAAAAAGCTTTGTAAAAATAAACAGATGGCACCCATAATTAGCCCTGTGTGTGCGCTGTGAGTTTGTTTAGAGTTTCAACAACATTTTAAGACGTTTTGACATAATTTTAATGACAAATCATCACTGAAACAAGCACCTATCCTTTGAAGGATAAAAGTGACATTGAAATAGGAATCTGATTATACAGTTTAAGGATGTACCTTTGGGATTCAATCGTGATTCTACCTAACACATGATGTTCTCCAGCATGTCAAGCTTAATAACAGTATTTGGAGAATCTATGAAACATCTTAGTGTCTATCCTGCAGTGTTAAATTGAAGCAATTCAATTTCTATTAAGACTTTAGGTTTCTATTAAAACTCCTGAAGTTTTAATAGAAAGTTACTTATCACATATTCATGTTAGGACAAGAGAATTACTCTCTTGTTTTAGAATTTAAGTCTTAAAAAATTGCCTTCGAGTTTAGAACACATCTGGAATCCTAATATTCCAGATAATTAAAATACAATTTTTTTATCTATTTCTTTTGACAAAGACATTTGCATTATTTAGTTATACTGTCATTTTTCTTGGATAGCAATTGGCATTCCAGATTCAATAGCTTCATTGTTGTTTTCAGCTTTATTGTTGATGATCAAAATAGGATGGAATGTTTCTGGAAAGAAAAATATTTTTGTTGTTTGGTTCTTACGACTCACAAACATTTACTTAATCCATTCTTCAGTACAGATCTTTGACTTAGTCAATATTTTCTTCTGTTTCTTCAAAATACTCCCTTTGTGTCTGCTCACAAAACAGCATTCAGAAAATATGATGAACATTTTTTGAGTTTTTTTCTGGGATGAGGAGAAGTTGTTCTGCTTTCTTTTAGGACTGTGATTTGACTAGTGTTGTTTAGGCATAATGTAGACAGTACCAATCATATCACTAATTCTGGGCTACCATTTAAAATGCATTTTAGTATACATCAAGGCCCTCAGATGCCCAAAATGAGGTAGTAAAAAACCATTTTAACCTTGAAATTCTAGTTTATTTGATGTATTTTTTACCTTTCAGTAAAGTGCACAGCTCAAACTACACTTGTTTTAGCATTTGCAGTTTTCTTTTGGCAAAGGAGGGCAGAAGGGGGTCAGTATTTTTAGCATTACACACAATATGCTTCAGCACACAGTATAAAAGGCAATAACAAAGCACTAAATGACATAATCCTGGTTCAACACACACTATGCAATGAGGTTTTAGAGGTGCAAGAATCCACACACAGGGAGGCACATGCAGGTTCTAAAATTAAAGCTCTAATCTTTGAGAAAGCAAGAAAGGAAAGGGGTTGGAAAAGCAAAGAAATCAAATCCCACTTCTACCTTCCTTCCCCAAACAAGCAAACAGGTATCACCATTCCCTGATTACGAAAGCTCTACACTTATCGTCACAGCTGTTTGACTAAGGTAACTGTTGTATCTATTTTTAAATCCTCATTAAAAGCTAGGCTTTAAACACTTTCCCCCTTTACTTCTAAACCATCTACTCCAGGTGTCACTCTTGTTTTGCCCGCCTGTAGTACCTTCTACTATTAATTTTCTGTTATACCTCTTCTCCGTCAACACCCTTTATTTCCTATTTATAGACACTACATCAAGTGCTCAATTTTTAAAGAGATGAATGCAAACATGCTCACAAACGGAGCTGGATCACACTTAGTTGATCAATTCTTTGAGCTCTGGGCCACACTCAATTTTGTAGTCAGCTGATCCAAGATCTTGCCAGGGAAGCCCCAGTCAATAAGGTAAGAACTAAAAATGGTATGGTTATATGACAGCAAATAAATTTACGCATTACCTCTGTCCTTAACATAAAGGGCAAAACCAGACATGTTTGCAGCAAGCAATCTACAGGTCACAGCTACATCAAGGCAGCTGTACCCTATTTTCCAGAGGACAAGCAGAAAAATCAGCAGTAACCCTCAATTAGTTAGCTGCCAAAAGTATTGTCTTCACTATCGGTTCCTTTACTTACATCAAGTCACAAGTCAATTTATAATAAGTCATCATATAAATGCACTGAAGTACAATACATACCCCCTTTAAAAAGTCTTACTTCCTCACTTTCTGTGATCCACACGCATCTCTTTCTCTGAAAAATGCCACTTAAAGTCCTGCTTTCAAGTCCACAAAGCCATAGTTGTTATGGTCAGTAACACCCATACAGGGTAAAGTGCTTCCCCTTCATACTGGATCTGCTCTTCTTCAGGTACCTAAAAGCAATCAGACTCCCTGCGAGCATCACAAGTGTTTTTGCTTCCTTAGCCTCTTTCAGCTTATACAACAAAAGACGTGAGTGGCAAAGCCTGTAAGAAAATAGTTAACTATGTCCATAATAACCAAGTCCCAGTCTACAGATGGTAAAGCAGGTACAAAAGAGCTTGAGGAACCCATCAAGATCACAGCCCAGTTAGCATCTGCCCCCAGAATAGATTCTGCTAATTCTCCTCCTGTTCTGTGACTGCCAACAATCTTAAAAGCTTTACCACACTGGGGTTCATCCACAGCTACAAAGAGAGTCATGCAGTTTTTATGAAGAGTTGGAGCTAAGAGTGAAATTAGCAATGACTGCTCCCCTTATATTCAGGGGAAATTGTTCCAGGACACATTTTTCTCAAGACCATCAAGGTGCTCAGATCTAACAGCAAACACTTCTGGATACTCTCACAGATTGCCCTCTTGCCCCTCTGTGCATAAAGCATCGAGTTACTCACACACCAGTTGGAGTATTCGAGCAGACCACAGTGACCAAAAAAATCTAAATTTCAGTAGAGTTAAAACTACAGCCTATGTCACCTCAACTCCTGTAAGTCCCTAGGCTGGTGTCATATACACCTTTACATTCAGATAAATAATCTCAAAACTAACTTTCAACACACACTTCAGTTTCCAGGAAACATGATTCACCTGGAGTCTCATGGGCATTTTTGCCGCAGCCAATCCAGTATCAACTGATCCAAACCCACCAATTTACAGATATTCCTCCAACCTCCTTTATTTCAGTAAGTCTGGTTTCTATTTCAGAGAACTGAACAGCAACAAAGGTGCACACATGTTCTGCTCTTCAGGCATGCCAGCTTCCCAACTGCTACGAGCAGGAGCACTCTGGGGTTACACCTCCTTTCTGTAAAACAGTTCACATGGATGTGGGGATTGGGAGCACACGGTAAAAACAGCAGCTTTTGAGAAAGGCTGCTGGAGAACTGACAAATGTTGGAATAATGTACAGAATGAATGGACAGCATGCAGGAAAACATAACCAGCAATCTCCTATATCGTCCTTCCCTATAGATATAGTACATAATGGAAGTTGCTGTTCATTTCCCTATTTACTAGTACACGGTCAAAGAACCGAGTGCAATCACAACTACAAAAATGTCCATCAACTAAGATGCTTAGGTAGACTTCTTTTATTATTTCTTAAGTAAGATGTTGCAGAAATAAAAACTAATGCACCAGCACTGGGTACAAACTAATTTTTTAATCATAGCATACAGTAACTTCAAAAAAAATATTTAATCTACTTCCACATAGGAAGCTATCTTCCAGTTACCATTCATTCAGTTTTCTCAATTTTTTCCCTGCAAAGATTTGTTTATCGTACCAGATAGTCATGCTAAAGTGTGCCTATGAATACTGAATGTGCCTTTTCTGTGTTTTAAACGAATAGCACACACTTTATACCAGCAAGTTATTTAGATCACAATTTCAACACAATTTTCATAACTAACATCCTACACTTCAAAAGAAAAATAAATCTTCCCATTAAGTAATTCTACACAATTTCCTTTCCACTGTATACTCCAGAGAGGAAAATAAACATGCTTACACTTTCTTTCCTAAAGATGCAACTCCTGTCTTCGTTATATTTAGCAGCAGTACTAAAACCCTCTCAGAGCCTCTCAGTTCAAGGTAGCTCTGGTCACACCGCAGCCCTTCTTGGGTATTCTTTACACTAAATTCACCAAAGGAAAAAACTAATGTACCCTTTGAAGAATGACCTTTTGTTTCACTACTTACCAAAAAAAAAAGAAAAAAAAAAAAGAGGGGAGCCTCCTTTTTCTTTACCTTTTTAATAGTATTCTATGATAGTTATGTGGCAATGTTGTCTCTAAGATATCACTCCATGCCCTGGCAGCACCGCTAATGGCATCTTTCAGATTCAATGACTTACACAAACAATGTCGTTCTCTTCTGTCAACAACAATTAGCAATGCTTTTCTGTAGTTCTTTTCGAAAGCCTGAAAAGCAGACAACCAGTAGCTACATAATGGAAGTTGCATTAGGAGGCAAGAATGTGGCAAAAATCTGGTTAACTGTTGTCGGCTGACCCTCTTGTGTGAAGAAGTGTTGTTTGGCAGCAAAATCACCTTTTCTTTCGGTTCTAAAAATGGCCATGAACAGCTGGTATAAACTGTGTGCAGAATGGATTCTGGTGGGCTTAGGGGATTGGTAATGGGATAAGAGACCTTTCACCTTTAGGTCAGTAGTTCAAATTCGGCCCAGGTTAGCAGCAATTGAAAGTCTTTACCATCTGACACTGTTTGTTAGCCTATTTCAAATGACTGAAGCAAAGTGTCACAGTAGAACAAGATTCCACTATTAAGAAATATGAAGACTCTCGGTAAACGGTAGGAACAGTCACTTGAGAGCTTACTTTGAAGAAATCTACTCCTCTAACTCCTGACAGCCCCTTTCACTGCTCCCGTACTCCTGTCCACCTCTCACAGCTCATCCTCCCAGCAGCTACACGCAACCGAGGCAGCAAAGCCACCGCTCGCCATCCCACGGGTCTGCTGCCAATACCCAGGCATCCACCTCTCTCCCGTGGTTTTAGCTGGCAACCCAGACTCAGCTCATCACTCAGTTATTTATATTTTGCTGCTGCTGTTTATACCATGTAGCTGCAATATTTTGCAGCATTTCTCTCCTTCCCTGAGCAAACACACGGCAGGTGCTGCCTAAAGATACGCGGCAGAATGAAGATACCATTAAGAGACTGTCAGAGCTGTTTGAAAGAGGGAGAGCTCCAGCCAGCCATCGACAGGATTTCTACATGCTTCTAGACGTTTCCCAACTTTAATACTTTCATGATTGGACAAAGAGATGAAGAGGGAGGTAGAAAAATATGTTGAATGTAAAAACTCTTCCTTGTCTTTTATACCAAGCACAGCCCATTTAGTACAAAGACAAAGCTCTGGAACATAACATTTTCCAGAGATCAGTAAAATCTGATTAAAACAGTGGAAGTGATGAACAAAAACCTTACCTCTGCGTAGTGTTTTACAAATGTATGGAGGTTTATTTACATGCACCTTACACCTCAGAATCAAGTTACTTTAAAAGAACTTAAATACATTTATATAAAATACTTTCACTACAATTAACTGTTAAATGAAACATACGGATATGCCATTTGTTTTCAATAGATCTCTTACAAACACAGAGTATTCTACAAAAAAGTTATAACAATTCTACAAAAAAGTTATAAAAAGCTGTTATAACAAACTGCCACATGAGCAGAAAAGTCACTGCTACTGAAATTAAATTTCTCAACTTTGCTGTGTCGGATACAGTCCACGCAAATGACTTCTTCGATCCAATCACTCTAGGGAAATTTGGCCACATTTTGAGAAGAGCATGTGCACTTGTCACTTAAATTGCACAATGTGCAAAGGAGGTAGAAGTTCAGGAGCAGGCCCGAGACAGACATACAAACTGTATTCAGGGTAAGTACTCTCCTCAAGATTGCTCATTGGCTTGAGGAGAATTGAGAAAAGTGCAACGAGAGACACTTCTCATTTTGAGATGCTACAGCCTTCTAGAATATGTGATATTTTCCCTTTGCTGTCACCAGCTGATTCATACGTAAGAAGCCTAGCCACACTGCATACCCAGATGTTAATAGATATTCTTTATTCACAGCAAAGGTTGAACAGCTATAAAGAAGCAAATATTAAACATCTGGTCTGCCTCAACAATTCCAATAGTAGTAGCTGCCTGAAAACCACTCCCAAAGCACCCCGAATGACAATGTACAGAAGTTCTCTTGTAGCTGCTAGGGCAGATATTTCTGTGTTTCTTTGTGAAAAGCAAGAACAAATCATTTTGTTATGTAATTATCCAATCTCATCAGCTAGCCTCTGCAAGATAGCAGAGAAGCAGATACAACAACAAGTACACTGCCAACAGCAAAGTACAAATCATTCTAGCTGAATCACTCAGAGAGAGTGAAACATCTGTAATAGATTTGCGTAGCATACAAGAGACACAATGGAGCTGATTCACCAACTTTTTTTCACTTTTCAACCTCATATTGTATTGCAGTAACACTTAACACAAAAATTAAATAAAATATAAAGTTCCTGTAAGGTGCTACTTAGACTTTTTTTGCAGAAGTATATAACAGAAAAGGTATATTCCCAAAGAGTTCTCCAAAAAGACAGGCAAATAATAACACAACTCTCAATTACTGCAAAATAATTTACAAAACCACTGGAAGATACCTTGACAGACATATCAGGTGAAGGGAGGGGAGAAATTAGCAGGCAGTGCAAAGTATTAGGCACTATTTAGTTAGCTTTACAGAATTATATTCCTAAGTCTGTATCTAAAGTAAAAAGGCTACAGCGATCTGATTTAGAGATTGTCAAAATATTAAAAACAGACGCAGGAAATTGCACAGTTTAGTAGACATGTTCCAGTGATGCCTACAGGTAGCTAATGCACACTGACAGTGACCTTAGGAGCATCATTTATGCATCGGATGTCCTTCATTTTGGAAAGTTCTTCCAACAGTGGAATGCTCAATGAAAACAGGCAACTGAGCCTGTTGGCCACTGTTCGCCGTTAGAAAATGCAACAGAAAAAGGCTGAAGCTATACAGGGACATCTGGAGATTCTCCTGGTTCTGAAGTTAAGTCTGGGCGAGCTTCATTAGGGTTTCTATGTTTGGCCCTTAATAGAAGGGAGCAAGAACAAGATGTTAGTTGCATAACTGGTAGTTGAACAAAAAGTGAAGCTTGAGACCTGGGAGAAGTGACAGATCACTTGGGTAAGTCTAGGGAAGAATCCAAGAAAATTACCATTCACCAGCCTCAAGCTGAAATGCTAATTAGAGACAATACATATTCAGGAGAAAGGAATTGGAGAGTATCTGCACAAGTACTACAATTTAAGATTAGTAAATTTCTTTAAGAGTTAGAAAGGACGAGTCTGCTATTGTAGGGGATTGTCAAACTGCTTAGGCTATACTCTAAAAGGAGTCTTTTAAAGTCCTTAAAGATGGAATCATGAAAGCTTTCTTACTGCATAAGTGGAGACCCCTACAATTAAGCAAGTTTGACATTTGGGACTTCGAACACTTACCAGTATGTATTGCAAGGGATGGAAAGAATGGAAAGAAAACAGCTTAAAAATAAATTGTAAAAAAACCAATCAACCCAAGGATATTCCATAGCTAATTCCATTTAAGAACTGATAGAAAATAATACACTACAGAAAGGAAGTGGTTTTGAACTTCTGGTATGTTATAGAATCATAGAATGGTTTTGGTGGGAAGGAACCTCTAAAGGTCATCTCCATCCAATCCCCCTGCAGTGAGCAGGGACATCTCTAACTAGATCAGGATGCTCAGAGCCCCATCCAGCCTGACCTTGAATGTCTCCAGGGATGAGGCTTCAACCACCTCTCTGGGCAACCTGTTCCAGTGTCCCAGTACCCTCATCGTAAAACATTTTTTCCCTATATCTAGTCTAAATCTACTCTCTTTTAGTTTATAATGATTTCCCCTTGCCCTATTGTAATAGGCCCTGCTAAAAAGATTGTCCTCGGATTTCTTATAGGCCCCTTTTAAGTATTGGAAGGCTGCTATAAGGTGTCTCAGAGCCTTCTCTTCTGCAGTTTGAACAATCCCAACTCTCAGTCTGTCTTCATAGGAGAGGTGTTCGAGCCCTCTTACCACCTGTGTGGCCCTCCACTGGACTCTCTCCATGTCCACGTCCTTCTTGTGTTGAGCACTCCAGCGCTGAACACCACACTGGGGACTCACCCGAGCAGAGTACCACAGCAGAATCACCTCCCTCAGCCTGCTGCCCATGATGCGTTTGATGCAGCTCAAGATGCGATTGACCTTCTGGGCTGCAAGTGCACATTGCTGTCTCATGTCCAGCTTTTCATCCACCGACACCTCCAAGTCCTCTTCTGCAGGGCTGCTCTCAATCCCTTCATCCCCCTGTCTGTGCTGATACCAGGGATTGCCCTGATCCACACATACGACCTTGTACTTGGCCTTGTTGAACCTCATGAGATTCTCATGGGCCCACTTCTCAAGCTTGTCCAGGTCCCTCTGGATGGCATCTCTTTCCTTCAGCATATCGACCACACCACACAGCTTGGTGTCACCTGCAAACTTGCTGAGAGTGTACTCAATCCCACTGTCTATATCACTGATGAAGATATTAAAACAGCACTGGTCCCAGTATGGGCCCCTGAGGGACACAACTCATTACTGCTCTCCAACTGGACACGAAGCCATTGACCACTACTCTCTGGATGCGACCATTCAACTAATTTCTCATTCACTGAACAGTCCATCCATCAAATCCAACTCAAATTTAGAGAAAAGAATGTTGAGGGGGGGATAACAAAGGCCTTACAAGAAGTCCAGACAGATAGCATCCATAACTCTTCCCTTGGCCACTGATGTAGTCACTCCATCACCGAATGCCCCTACGTTATGCAGAAAGACATTGTCATGGGTTTGAGTCTGATGGGTTTTTTTGTAAAAAAAGCGGGTGTAGACTCATGCAAAACTTCAAGAGCCTCCCTTACTCCCAGGTAGAGTTGGATCTGCCTCTGTCCAGGGTCAGGCCAATCAGCACCTCTGCCATGAGGGTATTTAAGAGGCAACCCCATTTTTCTTTTCTCTCTTTTGGTTTTATCTTGTCTTGAGCTGTCCTGTCTTTAATGTTATGGAGTTTTTCTGGTGGAGGAGGGGGAGGTGAGAGGAGAACAAAGGAACATTGCCCTGAGAAGAAAGAGAGGGAGAAGAGTCCTACAGAAGGAGAGGAAGAAGGCTGCAGTGTACATTATAAGATCTACTAGTGACCACATGAAATGTTGCAAACATTCTACACTGTGTCAGCATGCTTTTACCCAATTGCATTCCAGTCACAATTTGAATCTCATGCAGATTGCTGGTGGGTTTATTGCTGATATACACATATTCTTCTAACCACCCTCCTAGCAAAACACAGCAAGCAATCATCAAAGTTTAAGAAATAAAGAAACTTCAGGGACCAGTGGGGAAAAGCATCAGAGCACAGTGTCTAGCCACTTACTGTGAACTCACAGTGGCACTTAACAGTGACCTCTTGCAAGGTCTTTAGGTCAAGTGTAACAAAGAGCAAAAGCTCTGAACGCTTGAGTGCCGGGCAAAGGCTCACTGCTCAAAGTCCTGTATACACAAGCTTATTTAAACTACAAGATCTTTTATGTTCAGGGGAAGCACTCACATGCGTCAAGTTAGTTATGTGTACGTATTTGCAGAACTAGATCCCTAAGTATGGAAGGAGGTTATGTTCTGCTTTTTCATTTAACATTTTTTTGAATCTGTAGAGCTCTTTTTCTTACCTGAAGTCTAGTATTCATTTCTAAGAAGTAGAAATTCTTCTTGGAGTCCACAAGGAATTCTACTGTTCCAGCAGAGGAATATTTTACTGCTTTGGCAAGAGCTACTGCTTGCTCTCCCATTGCTCTTCGAGTTTCAGGGTCTAGAAAAGTGCTACAATATAGAAGCAACACCATTCCTCAGTTAAAAAATTAATATTAATTATTATTCAATCATTTAATCTTCTGTTTAAACCATCACCAAGACAGCATCATTACTTAAGTTATGGAAACATGTCAAGATTCTCAAATGTATGCCTTTATATTTATATTGCTCCTAAATTGATATACTGCATGCTCTGCAATTACCACTAATATACAGGAAATACATGTTAAAGAACAGTATTCTCTAAAATATAAAATAACAGAACACCACTTTTTCAGAAAATATCTCTAATAATGGAAGTTAAATTAAAATAAATACATACAAATCCATGATATTTTTAGAAGGCATATCTATTTGCAAAAAAAAGTTAACTAAAATATCCATCCAATAGAAATATGAGTGCCAAAATACAAGTTTTAAGAGGAATTTACCTTTTGAGTCTGAATTAAAACAGCATGGCCATTTCATTAATATTTCATGCTATAAATAAGTTTTGGAAATTAATTAAGTATTTATTTGGAGTTCTGTGACTAAACTTGTAATGAGGAAAATCTGGGCACTCATAACATAAAACACTGTCAATGCTATAATGACTTAAGCCTGTATTTCCTCTCTCAGCTTTACTTGTAAGCTGAAGCCCAGCTATCATTCCTCTCCACAAATCCCAAACACTCTCAAGGGCACCCAAAGAGCAGCACAGACACCACTGTGGGAGTCCCTGTGACAGCTGCCCAAATGCCAAGCCTTCTCACTCTAGGAGAACAGCATCCCGCTTCCATTGCTCCAGTGAACTGAAGACTCAGGTAGGTATACATTCTGCTCGTTACTGTCCTCAGTACTGCAAATTCGGATTGTTAATTTGGAGCTAGAGGAACTTCTCCGGCTTTCCATCAAAGCTGTGAAACTGGTTACCCCTCACCCTAACACACTGACTTTAAATGAAGGACAACATGCAGCTGTTCACCTTATATAGACTTAGAAATATGCTTATTATATTTCTGTGGTGGCTCACATTATGCACATAGCTAACATTTTTAAAGTACTTTTGTAATAGAATAGGAACTCATTTCTACCTTACCTTTAAGTTACTGTTTAAAATAGCAAAAGTTGGGTATTTTTTGAGGTGTCTTCAGCATTGCAAAGGAGCAACCAGAAGCCTCCACGTATCTGAACTGGCCCCATCAAAGTCAGAGAAGCTCCATCATAGTCCCAGGACTGCGCTCAGGCAGACACCAGTGCTGGGTGAGGACTGCCCTGACAGTACTTACTGTGGCCTTTTGCACTGAGATCTGAACTCACAGAAGAATTAGATGCTTCTGCCACAACAAACTGTATTTGGCATAACATAAAGAGCAAGGAAGTACCTAGGCAAACTGAGAGACAACGGAATCCTTCTCTTCATGGAAAAGTGGTACTTAGCACCTACATCCTTTCAGTGCCCACACAGGCAGATTCTGATGGACAGTAGGGCATGTATTTTCAGAGTTTCGGAAATAATTTCTTTCTTAGCAAACAACAGGATCAACAGGAAAAAGTCAAGTCTCATCCCAAGAAACCTATGAGATCCTACATAGATCAAATTCAAAACCAGAAGATATGCAAAACTGTCATAGCTATCAAAAATAGACAGTCGTAACATAAAAGAGTTTCATATTTATTTTGATTCTGTAAGAGGACTACATTATACAAAATCAACAATCTACAATCCAATTTGGGGGTTCTGCAGGGCTTTGATCATGAAAGGTCAATGAGCGGATTATGAAGAACAGAACCTTTTCAGTATGGGCTTCATACTCTGTTTCTAGAATAACCATTATTACTTCTCATATGGATGAAAGACAGTTACTCCCCTTTATTACAGTGGTGTCTTCCCTATGTTTGTTAAATGTAGGTCTGAGATCTCTCTGTTCACCTCCTGCTGCAGCAAAAGAATGGAACAGAGGTGTCACACTGCTAAACTTGATCTCTGACATGTGGTTAAGCTTTATGCTCTAAAATGACTTGATCATCCCTGCAGTCAGCTAGGTTAATTAACCAAAGTTTTCCTATTCCCCTCTGCCGCTTTACCTTTCAGATACATTGTTTCTCCTTTAACAATACCTTTTACAACTGAAATAACTCTTCTCCAATCTAACTAGGCATCACTTGAAAACACAGCATTTTAAACCTGACTTCAAATCTTTTTCTCACACAAGCTATTTTGACCAAATAGCTCCTATGGCAGCATGAAGGCTGCAAAATAAAAAGGCATCAGAAGATAAAAGCAAGAAAAAAATAAGATCAGACCTGATATTTCACTCATAAGACCTTCTTGAAGCTATTGTTAAGTTGATCAAAGAAGATACAATTGGTTTGTGCCATTGTTTCTGTAGCCAGGGAGATGAAGCGCATTGGCAAGATGTTACCTCTCCAGTTCTACTTCATCAGATGACATTTCCCAAAATATCTCTATCACCTTCACTCATACGTAAGGTTGAGATTTTGAAAAGTACAGATAATTGCACCATCAATGGAAATTTAATGTTCCGAAAAGGAAAAAAAAACACAAAAAACACAAAGAGTAACATTTACAATTCCTCTGAAGATGCCACTACACTAGAAGTACCCCTTCATTTTCTAAATATCACGGCCAGCTTACCTGTTCTTATGAAATAGTTAGGCATATTGTTTAAGAAAAACCTACTTACCTACAAAAACCCTTCTTTTTTTCTATTATGTAGTAGCACGCTGCAGGCATAAACAGGCTAAAGTATTTAAGACAGTTTTGCCCCCACATCTATACTGTGGCCATGTGTGAGTCATGCACACAGTCACAGACAGAACAGGTTCAGTTTTCCTTAACCCCAAATCCTTCAAGGACTTCTAGACAAAGTGATAGGAAACGTAGAGTCTGATATATATACACGCATGTGGCACAACTCTAAGGAGAACTTGAACATAAAGTCTAGTTCAAAGTCTGGCTTCGTCACTAATGCATATAGACAACTATATATATTCGTTCAAATTTTCAGTGGCTCCAAGTAGCACCTTGACAGTTAACCTGAAATATGATCCTGTGGTTCCTGGCATCATACTGAGATCTTTCCAAGAAAGCTTAGTGCTTGGAGAAAGTTAAAGAAGTTACTGTCTGTGCATCTTCCAAGGATAGAAACCTTCCTGAAAGAAACTAACAATGGAACACACAAAAAAGGCCACAACAATAGCTCACCTGTTTTGCTTGCATACTAGTGCAGGTACTTACTGGTAAAACAGCCTTCCTTTTAAATCTACAACCTCTCAGATCTTTCTGTTACAGGAAGAAAGAGAAATATACACTTTTGTCCTTTGAACTGAAACAACAGTTTTCAATTCCAAAAGACAACATAAAACTAGCATCTGGGAGAGATAAAGGCAATCTCAACTCTGAACATACGCAGCTAGGAAGAGATTAAACTCAGGGAAATTTGGGGAAATGGCTAAGAGACTGTCCTAGGAATCACCTTGTTCCAGAACCCTTGGATGCTAAGGTTTGATCCAAAAGACATGGAATCATTGGAGAAAAGCAGAAACAACAAAGGAGAATAAGCAGGCAGCTATCAAGCTCTAAGGACTTCGTCACAGTGGATAGATACTAACACATGTTGCATGCTAGGACAGAATACAATGACAGAGCACTGTTCCATCACTACTTGTCTAAGACAGACCTGAATATGTTGACAGAAGATTTAACACTCAGTGTGCTGAAGCTCAGCATTTTCAGATACGGTAGACACCACTCCTCAAGTACTGTGCACAATTTTGGGCCCCTCCCTACAAGACACTGAGGGGCTAGAACCCCTTCAAAGGAGAGCAATGAAGCTGGTGAAAGGTCTAGAGGGACAAGAAGAAACAGTCTCAAGTTATTCCAGGGGATGTTTAGATTGCATACGAGGAAAAATTTCTTCATCAAAAGGGTTGTCAAGCACTGGAACAGGCTGCCAAGAGAAGTGGTAAAGTCAGTATTCAGAAGACGTGTAGAAGTGGTACTGCAGGACATGGTTTAGTGGTGGACGTGGCAGTGTTGTGTTTATAGTTCAAGTCAATAAGCTTAAGGGCCTTTACCAATCTAAACGGTTCTGCAATTCTAAATGGTATTCCACAGAGGATCAAATATTTAATCTCTTTGACTGTTTTAGAGAAGGACAGTGCTGGACAATCACAGTGAGTGGAATGACCTTTGTGTGGCACTCTTCCATAACAACGCTCTAAAAACCTTGACTTTGGACAGCAAACAGCACAGATACCCAAGTGCCTCTGAAAAGATGGGCATCTTTTCACCCAAGTAGTGTGGCAAAAGTTAAAATGCTTTAAAAAGCTTCTATGAGGTTAGATAGGATGTTCCTCTCAAAGTCAAATTTAAGAACGCTCTGTTATTGAAGTCAGCTAAGACTCTTGTATGTTTACTTTCCATTGATCCATTTACTTTAGGCTGATCTGAAAGGAGCAATGGATTTTCTCATACACTTATGGCCACATGGGGCAGAATCCCTTATTAATCACTCTAACATACAGGAAAATACAAACACACCCTTGCAGTTTTTATTGCCAAAGTACACTGTTTCATAGCAACTGTCTCTCAAAATGAATAGAAAAGAGTTTGGGCAGAGGAGGAACAAAAGGTGAATTAAGCAGGGGTGGGGGGAGGGAACAGGTGATTAAATGTTATTCATCTGTTTAAATTTCAGCCACTGTGGTGAAATGTGAAGCCAACAGCATCCTCCACATGGTATGAAGCTGGAAGCAAAGAAAAATACTGGAAACAGTTGTAAGTTTTGCAGAGCACTAACCTTGCCCAGCACTAATCAAAAAACTGGCAATGATCAGATGCATCTTACTCTGTGCCTCCCAGAACAGAGCAGGACATCTGACTACATTAAAACAGCATAAGCAAAGCTTGTTGGTCTCCTATTGGAAATTGGAGGATTGAGCACTCTGACGACCAGAGCTCCCTTGAATACTGTAACCTCATCAGGGTGCGAGGAGCTTTCGCTCCCCAAGAGATTTTTTTTTTTTCTCCTAACAAGAGAATGAACATCCCTAGAAAAACTGGAGATTCAAGCACAAAATGATCCTGTAAGGATAAATTCAAGAGTTGCAGACTTAGCTTTAAGAAAACCACAGAAATTCTTCTCAGAGCCAAAAGACCCTCAACAGGAAGGACTAATTTCAAGCTTTGGTGTCACAGAGAGGTTAGCATCCTGCTTACCTGCAACAGCCTCATAACCCTTTGTAACTAAATGCATTCCGCAGCCAACTGTAAGTGGCTGTAAGGCACATGAAGCTTGCAAAGCTGTCAATAAAAGTCTGACGAGGTCTAAAACATGCAACAACAAGGGAGAAGAGTTTTCACACCAAATTTTGGAAGCTACTGACTTGTCTGCACCCTTTTGCAGGGTTACAGAAGAGGATGAGAAAAACTTACTGGCAACTCCAACAAAGAAGTCCAAGAAAGTTAAAAGGTGGATATTTCCGATGAAAGAAAATACTCTGATCACAGCTGGCTGATGAGAGAAAGTCCTATCAACTCCCTTTAACTGATCACAGGCATGGAGAATGAGAAGGCAGCAGTGGCAGGCAGCACGTTACACGTACCCCTGATGCAAAGGACTGTCAAATGCTTAGATATACCTAAATGCACACGCACATTACAGCAGGACCTGAAGTATTCAAAATTCATAAGTAAAAACATAGTAAGATCCTTGGGCATAAGGTTTCTGAAAAACCCACAAACACTACCAGGAAGCAAAAAAAGCTAGTTAAGCATTTATCAGTGGGTTTGTACCCTTAAAATTCATTTTTTCCTTTAAAACCTAGGTCAGGAACAGTGCCAGTCCAACAATTATGATCAACTGTTAACCTATATACTGCCTTTAAAAAAAAAAAAAATCATTTGCAGGATGTGCTTTTCCTCACATCCTAAATTGTGGCATCACACAGTTCTGTGCTGTAAAACAACGGCAAACCCATCTCAGCTGGTGAACGCATTACACTGGGAATTCCCACACATAGTGATATACCTACATCTGGTTTTCTGAAATCAGAACTTCCTCCTGCCCCTTTTTTTTTTTTTAACATATATTCTCCACTGAATGCTATGCAACAGAAAACACAGGAAGATCACACCTAGCATAGCAGTTGCATGTTAAATCAGTGAAATTAAGATCATAGTTTTTGAGTTACTGGACAGACACCTACATCTATATTTCATTACCATAAATGGTTCTAAAAGTGGTGTAGCCTATTTAGTACTTTGTGTTCCATTTCAAACAGAAATAAACAGTATTACATAGCTCTCTCACAATTACTATGATATAGTCAAATATGTGTATCTGTGGTAAAATGAATACTTATTCCATATTTTACTTTTAAATCCAAAAGTAGAGTAGCAAAGAAAAAAATCTTAAATATATTTAAAAAAAACAGCTCATACACCATATTTGATAAGATCTGCGTCCATTTTATAGAAGATTATGAAAAAAATTAACAGCACAACATCTGTTTTCTTTGTACAGAAAGACATCACAAAGTAAGGTCAAAATACCCTCAAGTGTAAGAAAAATCGCACTACAGTCAAGTGACTATAACTTTAAACATTTATTTTCTTTGCGGATTGCAAGAGAATAAAAATTGTACACATTTGTACAATAAATGAAATCAAGAGCATACTATCCATACCTTGGTGCTTCCTCCACAACTTTCTGGTTTCTTCTTTGAATGGAGCACTCTCTCTCATTTAACCACAAGGCATTACCATGTTTATCTGCCAAAACCTGAAAAAAATAACATGCTGTTACTAACAAACAGATGTATTCATATGGTCTTTTGACACTATATTTTTATGTAGCATTCAGTTTATTAAAAAACTAAATGTAGATAATTATTTCTATATGAAGTACTAATTAAATGCTCCCTAATATTCTGAATATAGTTTATACATGGGGAAAAACGTCACACTGAAATCTGGGAGAAGCTCCCAAAAGATAAGAGATCAGAAATCAAAATATTGAAATAAGACTAAAACTACATTTTCAAGCATTTATAGTTGCACTGCACAGTGAAATCATATCCTCTGTCAACTAAGGAGAGAAAATCTCAAAGGATGGCAAATTTTCCTCCTGAATTACACAAAACTTCAAAAATAATGACTAATGGAAATTTCTTCTGGGCAAATCACAGCATCCTGCCTTTAACTAAAAAGAAAACATAGAAAAGAAAAAAACTTCAGGAACTTTGCAACCCTTTATTAAGGAGAATAAAGTTTGCTATTTCTTGAGTATTTTCAATGGCAAAGCAGTAGTTTCAAGGCATTTTTTTAAAAATCAAATGTCAACTACAGTTCTTGGCTGCAGCTACCTGAACGAGTTAAATACACAGTCAAGTAAGTATCTAGATCCAACTTCCTAAATTACATGCTAGAAAACACACAAGGTTCGGCATAACTGAACTCTCAATTGATTCTGCAACTTCAAATTGGAAGGAAAAAAAAAAAGAATAGGAACTCTCTCCCTTTTATGAAATTAACTGTACAGAGCAGTTATTTCCAATAGCGGCATACTGGAATTGAGGATTCAAGTAGACTTCTTCCAGTCTAAAAATGTTATACTCTTCACTTATTCTTGGAACAATTTCTTTCATTGCAGACTACACCTGCTCCCTTCCTTCCTTATAAAATTTTCCCTCTAATCCATTTTTTTTCCACCTATCTTCCTGCTCTGATCCGCAGGAATCTGTGCCAATATTCATGCTTCATTCTCTAATAGTGCAGTTCTACACTGAAAACCGAAAACATAAAAAAAGGAGACAATCTTCCTCAAACTGCGTGAACTCAACCATATCTACTCGCATTTGTGACAACGAATCTGTATTATTTATTATTCCTTTTAGCACCACAGAGTGAGTATGGCACTAAGCAAGATGAATTCCTGCATCTATGACACCAATGTTTGCTGATGCGTGAATAATCTGGGGAGATGTGACCGAAAAAGAGGTACTGATCTCATGGAGACAACTGTGCAGCACCAGATCCAGACTGCTCCGAACCCTGCAGGATCAGATACATCTTTCCGTCAAAAATTCTGTTGCGGTCTCAGAAATCCATCAATCTTTCTAGGGAAAAAAAAAAAAAATACTCTCCAAAGAGCTCTACAAGACTCGTGGCTTTAGGATTTCCTGAACTGCAGCGTGTCCCCGAAGCCTCTTCCCTGGCCAGGAGGAGGTTTAGCACGGGCAGCACCAGGGTACTCCAGCCAACTGCTACATTCTGTAAGGGGCAACTGGGTACAAAGCAGAAGAAGAGAGAAAACAAACAAAACAAAACCACCAACCAAACGGCAGTGTCTAAAGCACCTTCCTACCCAGGTCCTAACTCATCCAACCCAGAACTAAACACCACAGAGCTCTACAGAAAACAGTCTGGGAGGATCAATGAGTATTTGGTCAGGGTTTGGGTTTTTTTGTTCTTTTTTTAATATTAAAACACTATCTCTAGAGCACAGTATAGTACTTGAGAAATACCTGCCCTTTAAGTAGAATGATTCTTTGTGAGCATTTTTGTTTCATTGTTAGAAAGTCTATAATGTTCCACAGAATTCAGCCTCACCTAAACAAACAAACCCAAAAGTCCTGGAATATTTCAATAAAAATGAGTTCCTGTGCTTCTCTCCTCTATATCTGTATTTTCCTGAAGAAGATAATAAAATATTTTTCAGGCCAACTAGTAAATATTTTTCTTTCACTTCAGCACATTTCTTGTTCTACTTAATTTCTGCAATCTGGATCTTAAAATGAATGTTTTTCCATTATCAGTTAATATGGCTCAAAGAGATAGATACATAAACATCTACCATGAAAACATAATTATAAATAGATAAGCCAAGCAACATCTAGTGTTAGGCTTTTAATTTCATTTTGAGTTTGCCACTTTCATTATCAGAAACTAAAGAGGATACTTCATAAAACAGTTATATTTGAGAAGACATTTACAGAATGTTGGAATTCTCATCTCTGAAATGACGTGAGATTCTAGGACACATCTCCCTAAAAAGGCCTGTCACAGCTGCAGCATTTTTTTCTAAACAGCTAAATATTTCTAAGAGATCCTGTATTGTAGCATTACATGATTAGGATGTTAGTATATGCTATCTACATCTATGTGCCACAATAACTAAAGATAATGTATCACAGTCTCTTTTACCTGATTCAATTAAATTCTGTTTCCAGTTGTAGGACTACTATTTAGCCAAGTAATAGACATTCCATGTACTTTTACTTTAAATTCAGGCCCTTATATCAGATATTTCAGGAGAACAAGACTTCAAATCAGTTCAAGCATAAAGTCTATTTGGACTCTATTTTCCTGTTAATTGTTTTAGTCTTTTCTCATGTTTTACAAAGTGATTGTTTTATAGCTAGACACAGGAAACTCCTTATTTAACAACTTTAAGTACCAATGCTTTGGAGCTATATGAGAAGATTAAAAAAAAAGTTCTACTTAAAAGTTACTGCTAAATTAATAAATATTTGGCATCTGATCTGAAATTGTTTGTATATTTAGCAGTCTGAAAATGAACCAAGGTCAACGTCCTAGAGCTGATTAGAACACGAAGTTAAATTGATATGCCATGATATTGTTTAACAGTACCAACAAAGTGTCTGAGGAAAGCAACATTCATCATACACTTTATTATAAATAAAACAAATTATTAATGGTAATATTATTTTGTTTGATCTAGGTGAAATTATTTGACTGTTTCTACAGCACTGCCTAATTTTTTTAAGGTAACCTTTTTTGAACCTAAAGGAATCAAAAGCGTAAAACCTGTCCCAAACTCATGAAAGTATGGAAAAATCAAATCTCCTCTAGCTTTAGTCGTTAAAGAGTTAGTAGGAACCTGCTGAAGCTCCCAAATCTGCAAGCACTTAAAGGAACAATCTTTAGGGCATACCGATTTGCATATCTTCTCTAAAAAAAAAAAAGAAAAAAAAACCCAAGACATTAGGTAGCCAAAAACTATTAACTATTACAAGAGAATATAGGAAGATGCTCTACCAACCTGAACTCTTTTGTAACCTAAGATCGATGCTAAAGATAAATGTTCACTATACACCTTTCCTTGACTCTTAAAAAGAGAACAGGCTGGGGTTTAAATTTCCTTTTTACAGATTGTTTCTTCATTTCACGTATGCAGTAAGTTAGTCTTTGCACACAAAACAAATTAAAACATGGGAAGTATCAGATTGTGGGCATATATCTGGCCAAGTAAAAAATGTTAAATATTTCTCTCTTACAAATCATTCCACACTATCAAATTCATTGTTTTTTTAATTCAGTTATTGAGTCACTGTCAAAATACTTCAGGCTTTCACTGCAAAAGAAAACGCCACCACAACTTAGAGTTTATATTTTGGAAAAAAATACGTTAAACTTCTGCTGAGGATCAGACACACTCCATATAGATTTCTTGAAAGATTATTTCAAGGCTATTGACAAACCCGATTTAGTTGTCTACATGAGAACAAACACATCACAGATTTTAAAATCATAGTTTTACTACAGAGCCTGTCCGAGACAAACAAGTCCTGATTTTGAACCACAAGCTGCCCAAAAGAGGACACAAATTCTCCCAAGCTCCCAAGATACTTCAGAATCCAAAATACCGACAGAACTACCTAAAGCTTGCAAGCAAAAAAGTTAGCACTGCAGAGCTTGAACTCCGACATCCTCAGCTGCGCTCAAGTACTGCATTGAGGACCTGGAGTTCAAATTCCAGCCCTCAGGACAGATGCCTACAACTTTTTTGCCTTTTTTTTTCCCCTCCTCAACGAATTGAGCTTCATTGTCTTTTTGCTAAAGAAAGGCTGGGGAATAAAAACAGGAAAGCTGTATCGTGCATGATAGCCGTGCAGTGTGAGCAATGGCCCAAGACACAGGAAAATACAAGACTCTCAGTCTTTTTTAGCGGAGTGTTTGAAATGTTTTGAACTCTGATTAATTTATGAGTTCCAGCTTTATTAAATAAATAAACAGTGACTTGTAGTAATAGTAATAATAATACAAACCTGGATTTCTATGTGACGAGGGTTATCAATGAACTTCTCTATCAGTAAGCGATCATCGCCAAAACTTGAAGCAGCTTCTTGAGAGGAAAACCTAAAACCTTCCCTTAAATAATGGGAAAAAAAAGCAAACAAGAAAAAAAAAAATCTCTATTTAAAAAATTAAGTTCTGAAGCATACAACAAGGAACTTCTTCATTCCAACAATGTTGCAAAACACACACATCCAAAAAACATGTTTTACCATTTGCATTTGATTCATTAAAGTATATTATACTGCACATTCCACATACTTCCTTCTGTTTTCTCTTTTATGTATGTAGTTACTCAAACAAATAAAGGTTGTAAGATTCTGTAGGTATTAATTTTATTTTTCGTGGCAGAAACTTTTATGGGGCATAACTGCTACCAAACAACTTACATTGAATTACTTAGTAAACAGAAAAAGAGACGTCAAGATTTATGATTTGTGATCCTGTACATTACCTGATCTGTCCAAAACCAAAGTGAGGTAGCAATCAGCCATACACAATGTTTCTTAGTTAAACAGATTTGGAACTATTTTAACTATTATATCAAAGGTTGTTTCCTTTCATAAACATTATATCAGATCATTTTACACACAATTAACTATTTTCCTTTCATTGAAGTATGTGCTAATTAGAAATCTAAACTGCAAAACTTGTTAAAAAAAATCAGGTGTCCAATTATCTAATCCATACATCTGTAAATTTTCTTAAATTGTAAACAGGAATGACTATCTCCATCAGGCATTCTAACATTGTTTGTATCTTACAAATCTGTGCAGTTATACTTGTTCAGAGATAAAAATTACCATAAATACACTTCACCTTCCTTAAAGTGATCATACTAACCAAATGGAGATGGGTCTGAGTCTCTTTATGAATATTGGGGAAAAAAAAAAAGAGAGAATTTGTATTTGGAGCATTATCCTTTCAGCAAGCAACAGCCCTTGCGCTTCCCACACAGCACAACTGTACTGATTTAAGAGACCAAGTCCAAAACATTCCTGTCACCACTAATCCCAGAAAAGAAGTACTGAGGAACTTAGGACAGGGAAATCTGAGCTTACAGCCTCTATCTAGACCCAGGTATAGGTGACCATACAAGCAACAAGCTGCTTACAGTTCAACCAAGTCCTGATATTTGACAAGACGCAATGATTCAGGCTGACGTACCTCACACCTCTATACGAAGGCCATCACTGACACCTCTACACCATGACCCAAAACAAAGAGGCTCTCCAGTCCGAAAGTTCCTGAGCAGGAGCACCACAAAGACCCACACTCTCATCACCAAATGCCTACTAAGGCTGCCATCTTCACCACCTTCTGGTGCCACCCACTTGCACTAGACTGAGAGGCAGGAAGGGAGGAGGAGGACAAGTATTCATTTGTCCATTAGACAATATTGGGCACCCCACACTGCAGGAACACCAGCTGAGTTGGTATGCAAGGATGACAGCAAACGGAAGCAGCTAACGGGGGCTTTGGCAGGAGATACATCTGATAGTTACTCCCAAGGAGGACTTTTGGTCAACTACTGCACAGAGGTAATTTTCACAGCAAGGTTTGGGAGGGAACAGGGAGTACTAGCATTTTGTTTGTAAGTTATTTATTCAGGCAAGATTTCTGCTAACATTTCTTCTTAGGTTCTCAGTAACTTTTAGTAGCAGGTGTGGGGTTGTTTGGGTTCCCACCCCATACGCAGAGAAGCTGCATTTAGGTGTTTCAGTTACCTTCCAATAGCTGCTTCTCAACTCACAGACTGATAACTGGTTTGTGACAGAGAGGGGCCCATAGCTGCCTTCTGCATGGATGAATCATAGAATGTATTGGGCTGGAAGGGACCTCTAAAGGTCATCTAGTCCAATCCTCCTGCAGTGAGCAGGGACATCTTGAACTAGATCAGGTTGCTCAGAGCCCCATCAAGCCTGACCCTGAACGCTTCCAGGGATGAGGCCTCCACCACCTCTCTGGACAACCTGTTCCAGAGTTTCACCACCTTCAGCCACAGAGCTGGTGAGGCAGAGCACTGCTAACAAGCATGGCACCATGCAGAACACAGGGTGACTTTATAGCCCCGGTTGCTGAGGTACCCATCACACACCAGATGCCTTGACCCAAGCTACACTTGGAGCAGATGGGCTGAAAGATCACCACAGCCCGTGCCTAAGGCAGTCAGGGAAACACTGCTCCTCAGGGACAGGGTGGGTCATGCTGGTGGGAGCTGCCAAAGCCTACCTAGAAGCATCAAAGTAAAAAAGAAGTCAAAAGAAGTCCACCTCAAGCAGCTGTATGTAAAGGAATATGGCCAAGAAAACAAACAGGAGCTGGAGCCTGCAAGCAGAACAGCAGCATTCTTACAATAGCTGCCATGATGGGACAGATCACACCTGCAGTGCTCCAGTGAATGGTTACCCAATCTTTAAAATATGCAGTAGGATAGGCTTGCCCTTTTTAATAAAGGGCAGGTCAAATATATGGATCTCTTCTTGGGAAAGGACAAGAGAGTGAGAGCTGGAAGGTCTGGATCAAGAAAGAGGGCAGGAAGAGTAATATAGCAGTGCAGATTTGGTAATAGTTCATCCACTCAAGCTAAGAGGACAAAATCTTCTTTAAGCAACTCAATTCCCAAGATCTTGAGTCTTTGTGTGGTTTTGGTTTGGGTTTTTGGGGCTGTGGGTTGTTTGAGAGGGGTGCTTCATTGTTGTTTGGGGCAGAGGAGGTCTACTGTTTTGTTTTGGTTTCTTTTTTTTAAATTAATGTCCCTGACATCCACTGGAAAAACATCACGAAAGAATACAAGCAAGCTGGGAGGTTTCTGATGAATGCTGGGGACAAGTTCTCAACACAGACATTAGATGAGCTGAAGAACAGGAATTACCAGTAGCAGAAGGGGATAGAATCAAGGACTTCTTGAGAAATCAATCCTTACAAGTCAGGAAGACCAGACAGGATGCTAAGAGAGGCAGCTTATGTTATCGTGAGACTGCTGCATCATCTTTGAAAGGTTTTGGAGGTCAGCAGAGAATCCCAATGACTGAAGGAAGACAAATATTCACCTATCTTTCAGAAAAACACAAAATAATCAGAACTATGAGCTGATCAACCTCACTTAATTCCAGGGAAGAGTCATGGAGCCAGATCTCCTGAAAGCTATTTCTAGACACATGACAACATAACTGAAAACAGAACTAATTTATCAATATTACCACACTTGAACAATCTACTTGTCTTTTGTGACAACATCTATGAATTTCAGAAGAACGACAAATATCTCCCTCAACTTTAGCAAGACCTTAATAGTCTCCCACGACTTCCTTGCTGCCAAGGCAGAACGTTACAGTCTACACAGGTGCACAACAAGATGAGTGGAAAATCAGCTGGATTATTGGTTCAAAGTCACCAGATCATCCTCTACCTGGAACCCAATACAAGGGAATTTCCCCAGGAATTTATTATTCAGGAACTAGTTTAACCTTCCAATTAAAGCATTGCCACTTTAAAACAATCTCTCTCTTTGGAGGTAGCCAGATACTAGCAAAAAGATTGCCGTCATCATGTAATATCAGGAAATAGTCTTTTCTTGTCAAAGCCAGAACTAGAAAGGCCATCTAGTTAAAAACAGATGTCTGATAACTATTAGTACAGTAGAATCTCTCTAAAGCCATGACTGGTAAGTTAGGTAACCAATAAATAGTCAAAACATGGTGTGATTTTACACATAAAACCAATATTCATTGCTTCAGCTTGACTCCAGATATAAAAAAAAATAAAATAAAATGATCTAGCCAGAGCATTTTATATATGTTTACACATGTACCTGGCATGGAAATTTTGGGGTTTTTTTTAAAAAATGAAAAAAGAAAACTACAAAAACGGTTTTTAGGAAACACTGTTCTTCCCTTATCAGTTGACTACTTCTCCTTACCTAAACACTTCCTCAGCATTCACTTGTGCAGCCAGACCAAGGGTGCCAAACCCACACTCTCTTTTTTGCAAAGCAGTCCAATAGGCCAAAAACACTGCTCTGAGGAAGTAATAAAACTCAATGTACAGGCTTGTAATAGGGAATGCTGTTCAGGTTTTTTAAGCATTGTCCCTTCATACTGCACACTTCATATTTCCTTTGCCTCGGGAGGTAGGGAGTTCACAATTTGGGGTTTTATTTGTTGTTATTATTATTATTAACACTTTCACTTCTTTCAGTTCCACTGCTCATTCCTTCAAAGCCATTCAAAGATTATAATGTCAGGAAAAAAACTTCAACAGATGTTTCTGAAGGGGGAAACTGCAGAAAATGACTGCAGACTACAAAAACAAATTTGCTGGTAGTTCTCCCAGGTATCCTGTTGTACCATCCCAATGAAGAGCAACAACTGTGGAGCAGGGGAAGTAAATAAAGCAAGATACCACAGGACCACAGAACAGAAGTTACCAAGGGTTCTTGGAATTGAAAAGCAGACATCTGACTTAAGTTTACAAAACTGGCATGAGCACCAAGAAAGAATTCAAGTAACAGGACAATTTATATTTTCCTGTTATAACTTAAAAGGCGCAGTCTTTCATCTCTCCAAATACCTGCTGCTGGAAGCTGCCTTGCTGAAAGCTTTCAAAACAGATACTAAGCATGGAAGATTTCAATATCTGCAAAAAATTACAGAAGTTGAGACCACTGCAGGGGGATGCACAGAATTAGCACAAATTTGTGCTGAATTATCTTCCAAGTTATGCATGAAGCTGAAACTACTATCTGCAAATCCACAGAACTTAAAACAAATGCCTGCAGTTCCTGTATGCTGATCTCTACGATTCTGAACCTACATGCCAGTAAGCATCTTACTGTGCAGAGATCCATTGCAATCTCTGTCAGAAAATTTAAATCTGTTCTTTGGAAAGGACAGTACCCTCAAATGAATTCCTTTTCAGAGATGCCAGCGGACCATCTGAAGCCATGAAGCCTAAAGACTTAACAAGTACAATTGTTATAAGCATACTAAATGCAAGAGAGCCTTCAGTTTCTCCAGTCAAAGAAGGAATGATTCAGAAAATTTCTAAATATTCAGACACCTACCATAGTCACGTTCTGTTGTGCTTTCTGATGAATTTCATGTTGCCTGCATTTGGAAAGCACTTTCAGTTCAAGCTCTCTGGGATGCAAGCACAGAGGCTCTTTTCAAACACGAGACCAGAGCTGACATTATCAACTTCACTAAGGCAGAAGTACTTTTAGATACATACAGCTGCAGAACTTGCTCAGGCTGTGAAGAACTTACAAACCTGAAGTCAGCATAAACTGCTCTTCAGAAACCTGCACTTCATTTTCAATATAATTTCAAGTATCTATTATCCTAAGAAATCACATCCTAAATTACAGAAGTCATGGCAACTGACTAGGGATTACATTAGAGAGAAAATAGAGGTTTTTTTAATTTCAGACATTGGTTAGTGGCTTGAACCACAACAAAGTTCCACGCTAGAACTTGACGAAAATTTGGAAGAGAGCAATAAAGTTAGGAGGGGTTCATATATGAAGAAATAAAACAGCAGCCCTATCCATATAAAGAGACAGGGGCAATATGGGAACTTCTCACAGTCACACACATGAAGAACTCGTTTGGGAGAGAAAAAAAAGATAAATTTAAAGAATTCTAACAGTGGTAAAACTATTCTAGTAGTCTTCATTGGAAATACTAGCTGCAAGTTAGAGAAATCTTAGCTATAGCTGGAATGTCATAATACTTGGAGGATCTAACAAAGTTTTCATCATGGGGATCCTTAAGAGATGTGAAAGACGAAGCACCAGTAAGTTATGACAGTGAATAATAGTAGCAATTAAGTAATTCAGATAGGTCTTTTCCATTTCTGGTGGCTACTTCCATGTTACACCACACAAGACATTTAAGACTTCTTTTAAACTATGCACAGCCAGTTGAGACAAGAAAAAATTTCCCCTATCACGAAAGTCCAAAAGTATGTTTCAAACAAAATTAGTTTATATAAGGGCTTTTTTTAATTTCCCTCAAATAATATTTGGAATTAATCCCGCATGACAAAGCCAAAAAAAGTTTACAAATCAAAAGATTATCAGCAATTCATCATACTCGTATCTATGAGCCCTGAAATAGAAAAGGCCATTCAGGTATAGGCTTTTCAGAGTCTGCCAATAGCTGAAAATTAGTTTATTTTTAGGGTTACATGCATTGGATGCAGCAAGATGATACATAAAGTCAGCAACTTTTCATGCAATATTAAAACTATCAGATACATTATTTCATCAGTAACAAACTGAGTCACCTTCTTCAGATACATAAATAGGAACAATCTTATTTCAATAACAGTTAACAGACGTGTACAACGAATCTTCTATAATCTCATAAATATTTCCTTGAGACAAACCATAAGAGAAAACCAAATGCTCTACCTCGTATGAAAATGCTTCTGTCTCCAGCTCTCTTAATCTCACTTTCACTTTCCTGTAACAACTATTTTGTCAATTTAATTTTATCTTCAATGCTGCCTACCCATAAACATCAAAATAAGCATTTCTCCTTGATATAGGATCAGTAACTATGTTGATCTCTGACTCAGTCTAGGTATGCTCTTTCTCTTAGCACCTTTAGGTGTTACTCTATAAAATTATATTGCAAAGGCAAGACTTGTGTAATTAACCAAAAGGATTATTATACGGACACCACTGACAAACAATAGCTGAACAGTGCTTTAAATAAAGGCTTTTCACAAACAAGACATGCATGTCAAATTATTATCATTAAATATCGCTGGGTGAAAGTAATATCACTACATTAATTTGGTACGCGAATGTACAAATAAGAACATCCCTGGTCACTTTCCATCAAAAGCAATCCATTCTCTCAAGTGACTCCCTAAACTGTAACCACAACTGCTCTCCAAAACAAATTAGTAATCATGATTTCAGATCCAGTTTTGGATTTTTAAACAGTTACTTGAATCAAGCTCCTCTGCGCTTTTTTGAGCAAAACAGGAAAGTAATGCCTTCCTTTCAAGTCCAACAGATGCAACTGCTGCCTGAACAAGATCAAGGCACTAATTTTGGATTCTAAAGCAGTAGGAACAAAGCATCCTTGTAAGAAAGCAGGTTGTTCTAGATCTTCATTCTAATGCACAAAACCTTCTTTTCCTATTTAAATTCGAATATAAATGGACTAGAGGGAGTAAGGTACAAAAAAAAAAATACAGAAAACAATACAAAACTCCCCACATTTTCTTTAAATCTAAAATTTAACTGCTAGCCATCCATTGTTGTTCTTTCCCGTTTTTAGATTGAGACAAAAAATTTTTAATAGGACAAAAACAAACAAAACAAATCAAAAAATATAACAAGTAACGCTTTCAGGTGACTAAAACTAAAGAAAATTTGAGCTGTACTTTTGAGTTGATTCCAGCATCTGTTCTCCTCTCATTCCATGTGGAAAAGGAAAACATTTAGGCTACCTAATTTTGGTTCAAATAGGCTCTTCCTTAAAGTCTTTGAAAAAACCCAAACCACATTTTTCAGTAATATCAGTGGCACATGGGGTTGAAATCAGGCTCCTCACTGCCAGAATAGCAGCAGAGAATAGACTGTAAAACTCTGAGTCAATATCAAAGCATTGGGAAATGTTTAGGAATCAGACAACCATTAAGAGACATGAAAATGCCTGTGTGCTTAAACAAACATTTCAAACAGGCAAAAGCACAAGAGTTTGCTGAGACAAATATTTTAAACACAGAAGTATGCAATTTATTAGAGCACATTCTGGAAACACCGTATGTGTTTCCACACATGAATAATCAGTCTCATCAACTTTAACAGAACTAATGACATGCATTAACGTTTGAGAATCAGGGCCAATAAATATTCTACCTAACACACAGACAATTAATACATCAGCATTCTGAAAGGAATACAGCAAAATGTTATTTACAGTCTCTCACTGGACTAACGACAGTTCAAAGGTGTTTTTTTTCTACTCAAAGTAATGGACCACGTTTTGTAAGGTTTGTGCAAAAATTCATTTTAAATAGACATATGCAAACTCCCAGAGTGTACTGCTCACTCTACAAAAAGGAGAAAACCAAATAATATCCAGTTTCTGTCTAACATTTCATATCTGCTCAACTGTCAGCTCAGAGAGGCTTAATGGGACTTTGGTAACTGCAGCATTCATCAAGGCAAGCTTTTGGACAGCATCTCACCTGGTCTCTTCATCATCCCAAGCGATTCTCATGCCTTTCCCACCACCACCTGCTGAGGCCTTGATCATGACAGGGTAGCCTAACAGCGGGGAACAATTAGACAGAAGTTCAAACTTTGTTCAGTTGGTAAGAGGAACATGACAACTGACCACATGTCCAATAATGCCAACAGACAATAACTTCGTTTATTAAAACACTTTGTTTGGAGGGAGAGGAGAGATTTTTTTTTTTCTTTTCAAGACTTAGCTGTCAGTGCAGTGATTTCTGAAGCCGAGAAAGGTTGTCTTCTCCAATTCATTTATACCAAAAAAGCACTGAATGAATTATTCCCAAGTAACAATGTGATTTATGAATAAAGGCATTTGACCTTTTTAAGCTCATGTTTCTTGAGGAACAAAATTATTTTCCTTTGTTACTGATGAAATAAGCTATAGCTGTGATGAAGTTTTTCAAAAAATTACCAGCAAATATAAGCAGGAGATCTTCACAAACTGCTACTAAATAGATTCAGTGCAAACCTGTATCTTATCAACACTTAGTACAGTATATTTTAAATAACACAGCACCCTCAAGAGCTATGCTGCTCAGATATTATGTAACAGTATCACAGAAAACAGATGACACTTTTTTTTTTACAATAGAAAAGGACTTTCCCCAAACTGACAAGTAGTAAGAAAAAAATGAGCAACATAAATCCAAAGTCATTATTGAAAAGCTAGTATTAACTAAACCCAGGTCAAATGAAACATGACAAAAACATGTTTTTTACTTCTTCAATTTTGTATAGACTTTCATTGAACTGCCAGCACTTGGCGGTTTAATCCTGAAGAGTGAAACTTGTTAGAGTTTCATCGGTGCTTCAGAAAGCAAGAAGCCAAAAGTTCTTAATGTGCCACTTACAAACAGACTTAGAAGTAGCATAGGAAAAGAGCCAACGTGATTAAGCACCACAGAAAGGATCCCAAGAGAAGAACAGCCCACACAGACAAACAGAGGAGAGAGACTACAGAGAAGAGCCCATATAAGCAATCCATGCCTGAACTACTTCCAGTTCCTGATTTAGCCTAGTATCTCTGTCAGGCTGTCTCTTGAGAGCTTGGGATCATATCTCAAATGAGAGGTGAAAGGCAGGTTTTACTCTCATACTTAGAAAATCCATATCCATAAATAACAGCCACTGAAACAGGTAAAGGCAGTGTCTCAACCCTGAAGTGCCATGCTCTGCTAGCTACTGGGTCTTTGGCCAGAAGACAGTAGGGAGGAGCAGAAGATACAGGCAGCAAGAGAACATGACGCAAAGTTTCAAGTTTTTAAGCACTAGCCAACAGTGATTTTTAGTTTTTTTCAAATAATTACTTAAGCATTCTTGGGATACTGAGGCTCTGGATAAGTGAAATCAAAAATAATTTGAAAGTATTCAATTGCATATAAAGCACCTTATATAAGAGAATAAATGCACTGTATACATAAGAGGCTATTTTAGATCCTTTGCAATTACAAATCATTGAGCTTTATTCTGAGCAGTCATGATTAGACAGAAGCTTAAGCAAACTGAACAACTGGTAAAAACATGCATGGCAAAAATACTAGAAAGGACATTTTTCTTTCACTACACAGCATCATAGCACAAACCTTTTTTGTACCAAAAAGATTTAAGAGTTTGCCATCTAGATAAAGCACCACTCAGCTGTCTGTAATTGACTTGATATCAAAGCAGCCTTAAATCTGTAGATATTAATGATCTCCAAAGTGCTACTTTAACAGGAACCAGTCATTAGAACATCAGAAGAACTCAGAAGAAAATTAAGCAACAATGCATTTTAAAGGGTATCTAGGAAGCCACTGAGTGTCTTCCAATTTACATTAATCAAAACTGCTTTAAAAATACTTGCAGGAAATCTTTAAAAAAAAGCAAGAAAGATTATTTGTTCAGTTTCATTTCAATAAAATTGTAATATCATGCCTTTTTTTCAGGACTAAACCCAAATTTTATTTACAGTTCTCCTCCAAATGTTCTAATTTGGTTGATAACCTCTTCCTTTTGTTTCTGCTCCCACGACAGTATCAGTTATCACTTGATTCCCCAACAGGGACATAAAGGCTGACCCACAGAAATGCTGACTTCAGTAGTGTCAGCCTAGAAGCCAGCCAAGCCTATACTGAGGGCTTTCAGGGCAGTTAACCAGTGCAGGGTAAAACTCCCAACTTAAATTCAAAGTGGAAAGGTGTTACACTGATGAATACTCATCTGCACAAATCTAAGTCTCAATTTCTATTTGGCACATAAGGCACAGCCATAGCTTCTTACACAGGTGAGAAATATTTGTAGCTAGATTAGTAACAAAAGCTTCAAATGCAGATACAGCCTTTGAATTATGCACCTGTGATAAATCTAAGTAGATTCTCATGACTAGTCTCTTAATATGAAAACAAATTTTAAAAAAAGACACCAAACCAATAAAAATTTCTTATTGCATTAGACTCTTCTTCTAGAAAGCATTTAAGAACACATGTAATTTCAAGCATATGGTTTAATATTTTCCCTAATAGTAAGCTTTAGTAAATAAAAGCCAAAACTCATTAAACACATACTACACTTAACCTTCCTCAAAATGAGTCCCAGACAGTTTGCTGGTTGCTCTTTTCACCATCCTATAAGCTACTCAGAAGCTGAATAGTGACTTTATTCCAGAAAGCACAGAAGAAAGGCTGGTGGTCTGGACGATATTCAAGCTAATTGCAGCCCACAGAGCAATGAAGAACGAAGATCGTAACACCACTGGTGTCAGCCTCCCCATAAAGAGAAACACCGCATGCCTGACTTCTGACCATCATGTCCAATTGCAGACATACTTTGAAGGAACTTCTTTAGCAAACAACTCATTACTGCCTATCACACACATTCCACAAGTCACAGCTGCACTTGTTCTGTAAAGTCCAGTTTGCAAAGCTAAAAAATGACAATTTAAGAGAGGGTGTTAACGCCTAGATTCTTCCAGCCCTATAGGCAACGGAGGAACTTAAAAACTATTAAAACATTATTTGTTCTATAGGGATTACTCATTACACATTCAATTTAGTCAACCATGTCTGCTGAGAGGCACACAAATCCCACCATAGCTAATTTAAGAACTTACCAATTTCCCTTGCAATTCTGACAGCTTCATCTGCATCCTGTAAAAGCAGGAAATGAGACCCAACGTTAATCCCATCAGCCATTGCATTATGTCCTGAGGGCAGTCATATATTGCACTACTGTCTCCTCTGATTCATTTAATGTTTGATTTTACAACCTTCTGACCCTTTTCAGCCAGAGGAATGTAAAATTAATACCATAAGTGGAATGTAAATTCTACCTCATCATTAGTATACCGAGAAACTCAAAGCAACGAGGAATCAGCTGACAGGAAACACAACCAGGATCGCAAAATGATTTTCTGCAGTTGTAGGAATTTAATGCTAGAATTTAGAAGTTTACAATCAATAATGGACCGTAAATCAGGTCGTTAAAGTTTGTCCACTGCCAGCTCGTTTCTGTCCTCACAGGTATTTCTTGTGTTTTCCTGGTTGTTGTCAGTAGGGGGAGTTGATTCTCTATTGTTTGGGAGCAAATCAGAATCAGAAAAAAAATCTTGCAGAACTTCTTTAAAGACAATTTTTTTTTGTCTATCGAAGAAAGAATACAAGTATTTCACTTTCGCAAGTTTCTTCATTCTAAATGTAGGATAAACCTTGGATGCATCACTTGAAACTGTATCTGAAATGAGAAGATTCACATAATTGTTTCCATTTAAGAGTCTGCACATTACTAGTGTATGACAATTAGAAAAGTCAGTTTGCTTATGCCACCCATTGCTTCAGTTGACTCATACCACTATAGCCCAGTACAGAAAAAATTACTAGGAAACACAGAGAATAAACAACAAAATACAAGTATTGCTTACTTTTTAGTTATCAAACCCTCTTCTCCTGCAGTAGTTAATCCTGGCTTCTTCTACTGAAAACAATATTTCCATCACATAATACCAGCAAGAAAAAGGGTTAAATTACAGTGGCGTGGATTAACTTAAATTCCATCCAAATTTGCTACTATTTATACTATTCTGTGACATGCATTAAAAAATTTGTATGGAAGGCAGTAATGTCTGGAAATCACCAGCTGCTAAGTGTGTCTGAAACTATGGGGGTTGACTTATGAACATTAAAATGAAATCCGATCTTTTTAAAGCTTTCAAGGCAATCCGTTTTAAAAGCACCCAGGTCAGAACTTTAAAAAAAAAATACATAAGAAATGTTCATACCTGGTTCATTTATGTCCGATAATAAAACAAAATCCTCTTTAAAAGTCTTCAGTACCTAGTAACAGCCCCATGAAGAATAAGGGGGCTGGCAGGGGAAGTTGTCAGAAAATTTAATTTCCTTTCATTAGCTAGTCTGCTCCACAAATCGGTGCTTGTTAAGTTCAAAGCAGTCCTGAAAGCAACATCAGTTTTAAGTCTTTTTACTCCAGTCACATCTGTTAATGAGATTTTTCCAAATAACAATTGTTTTTAAGTCAAGAGATAAATCTAGTAAAAAAAACTCCTCCCAAAAAAAAATTTAAAATCAGGGTTTACTGTTTTATTACACCTTGCTGCTTTCCATGACCCTGCACCCTCCAAATTTTAGCTTAAAGGGATAAAATGCATGAAAAGGGTCATTTAAGAATGTTAGTGGTTTCCACACATTGAGCTTGAAGGTTCTTTGTTCCTGCCTGTGACAGTTATGCGAGAATACTTCCCCTTAATAGCCTCTCTGTCAGGAAGTGTTAAACCTGCCAAATGCAGACAATTAGAGCCTCTTGAACAAAATGCAGGAAGAGTGATGACTGATGAAGAGCCACGATTCGAGTCGAGAAGGAAACTTTTACATTTCTTTTCTCTTGCAAATTCACTCATATATTTGCTAAACAGAATTAAGAGGAGGAGGGGAAGCAAACAGGGTAATTTTTTTTCCCCTTAGTTACCTGCAAACAAGTGGCTAACTGATACGCTGCACTCCACGAGCAGACAAGCTGCAAATCGTTTGAGGGGCACTTTTCACCGCCACTGTATTTTTATACACGCAGAAAACAACTTTAAGTAATAAGCGGCACTGTATCAGCAGTACTAATCGTCTCAGCTCCGGCGCAGACAGGCTGAAGTGATCTGCCCAGCACAATTATTAATTCACGCCGTTTCAAAATCTGGGGTTTTTTTAGAGTTCAAATATATTAGAATCCACACTCTAAGATACAATAATAATAGTCAACGCATATTCGAATTCTTTAGCCTTCAAAGAGCATGTCTGAAACAGAAAATAAAGATACGCTGTGCTTGTAAGAGAAAAACTAACAACAACAAAAAAAAACCTGACATTGAAATCTCTGGTAAATATTTTGATCTTTTTCCCCAAGAAAGTAAATTTTAGTATCACACGTTTCACTTGCAGATTACACAAATACAGCAGTAGTTTGAGTACTCATAAAAAGTCAGGACAATTATTTTAGATTTTTGGTGCAAAAAATTTACGATAGAATAACAACGTTTGCTATCGGGGCAAAAAACCTGCCTACTATGACGCTGTACAACACACAAGTCTGTATGTGCAGAATACACAAAGCCACACTGGTAATAAAAGCAATTTTTTTTAAAAAAAAAAAAGTCCTCAATGATTTACTGCTGTTTCCTCAAAAAACACATTAGCTACACTCCCGTTTTCCCAAAATAAACTGGAGATTGTAAAGAAATATATAATTTTAGCACCACCTTTTATTGTACAAATAAAAATGTTCAAGTAATGGTGCAAGTTTGTAAAAATCATGGGAGTTGCAAAATGATGTCATAGTGTTTTCACAAATGGCTGATTTCATTAAGTTAAGAATACATAAAATACTCAGTGCAAGGATTTCTAACCTCCTAATTTGTTATACATGCCTCTCTGTCAGGTACCAGCAGGCAGAGACAAAAAAAACTCCAAAACTATTCTGATGTTGAGGAATGCCAGAATAAGGCTATTTAAGAGACTCCTAGAGCTGTAAAACATTGTATTAATTATGAAGAACTACATGAGTTTTCCTGGCTGGGGGGTTTAGGCTTAGAGAATCTCCAGCTCATATAATTTCCAGCCACCTTCCCAGCAACACAGCAATTACTTAATACCAACATCAATATCTCAAAGCAAGAATGCAGCACAGAATAGATACGTGAAATTTAAAAGCAATAAATTCACAGCCTTGCAGAAAACCTTCAAGGTGTCTTCTGACATCAGTGAAACCGACTTAACACCCAGAAACATTAGCTTTCTGGGTCTACATCTAGCTGTAAAACCAAACTGGCTGTACGTGGCGAAACTCCACAAAACTCTTCCTTTGCCATTCCTTCGCTAGGCTTTCACCACGGCATCTCCTTAAATTCATTACTTGGCCTCCACTTCCTCGTCACTTCTTCCTCTTTAGTCTTTTAGAGACAATACATCTTCTCAGCTCTAAGTTCAGTAGAGCCATTGCTGACATAGATCACTGATTTTTTTTTTGATTAAGACTATTTACCACTATCTCTTCCAAACAAGTTTTAGGAAACTCATTGTAGCCAAAAATTTTGAAATTAACTACCTTTAAATGCTTCTGCTGGCTTTGTAGCTGTCAGCACCAGACTCAGGTCTCTTACATGGGTAGATTTCCACCAGCCAAATGAGAAATTGAACTAGGGATGAGAAGAAAATTCCTCTTTGGCAGACTACCCTCTCCACTCTCATTTCACATCCTTCCATTCTTGGTTTCATATTTGCTACAGCCTTTGCCTGTATGAGAATAGTTACTCATGTCTGGAATGCCAAGGATCTCTCTTCAGTCCTTCCAGGTCCTCAAGTATACTGTTTAAGTGCTTCCTTCTCTTCAATTTCTAATTTAATTCCTACTCACTGCGAAGTTTTCTGCATGCAGCTTTAGTGTCCACCATGTGCAAGTGCTAAGCAACATAAATAAGAGGGGGAAAAACACTTATCTTATACTCATGAAGAACCTATAGATCTGTAGCACTATAATAAGTGCTAGATAATGACAACTCTTCAAGTAACAACAATTTTTCAGTGAAGTCCTGAGCTGAGTAACTAAGTGCTAGAAGTTGTTACTTTAAAAGAAGTACTACTGCTACTACTCTAAAGAAGTTCACTTTAAATATTCACCCGCACAGAACACACACAACTGATCTTTCGTAACTTCTAGCATTATTAAAGGTACGCATGCAGTTTTTTTCCAGCTTTATTAGACTTCACTATAAAGATGAATCCACCTCTAACCAACTCAGGTATCGAGCAGACACTTAGCTCCTTCCTAGACCTTTAAAAATTTTATTACTCAAGAGAAAAAGCCCTTAAAGATTTTGAAAGCTTCATAACTGTGTGACCAAAATAGGTCTCCCACAGAAAGGCGGAAATCCTACACATTCCTTTTGCTTTGCTCCTCTGATTGTCCCTGGTATCACACAGCTCTGCCCTTCTTATCTTTGAATCAGCAAAATAGGATCCTAACCAAAGATCAGTTATCCTGTATGACCTATTTACTCGAGTAGTCATCCAAGCAAAAGACAGATTACCACAGAAAAGATATCAGAGGACAAACACAGGCACATATGGAGAATCATAGCAAGAGTGAGAATATAAATTATCAGAAGTTCTATTTCCTAGAAGTGGTAACCCCAAACTTTTTTTTTCAAAAGTTTTCATTGCCCTTTTCTGTTGGAAGCTACAACACTGGCAATGTCTGCCCTTTTCCGTATTTGGTGGGTACACTGCAAGGCTGTTTATTTCAATCTCATGTTCTTTTTCATCAACACTCTTCAGATAATCGGAACTAGTGCAAGACAGAGGTATGTGAAATTGATGACACGTACACTTCAGGACTAAGCAACTACTGCATAGTTCCTTTCAATAGCTGAGAATTGGAGTTGTCAATTCAATCCTACATTCGATTTCATTTGGTGTTAAGACTACCGTTGCACACAGCCAATTTCCAACCAGATCACTTACGTTCTTTCATCTTGTGTCAGGAGCTTCAGATAATTGTCAAAAAACCATGCAATCAAACATCTCGGGGAAAAAGTGCATACAGGTAAGCAGCTCAGTTTCACTGGCAATATGGCTATCTGTTCATTAACCACTACCCAACGGTGAAAGGTTAGTTTCTTTATATTGGCAGAATAACAGACACTTGGCATAAGTTTTAACTTGATACAGTGATAAAACCAGAATTTTGAGTATTTGATTCGCGTTAGACAAAGTTTTGTGGGGTTCAGATGATTAATTCCAATCAGATGCTTTTCTAGAAGTCATTTTCAAGATTTCTAGAAGAATATACAGGATATCAGACAGAACAGAGAATCTTATGCACAATGGCTTCACAGCTGCTAAATCTTATGAGCGCTAAGTGGCCCACGTATGAAGGACCACTAAAATAGGTGACAGAAACCTGAAGTTCCACGTGTCACTGCCAGATTCCAGCACTGCCAAAAATGCAGCCCAACACCTGTACGGAGTCCTCCAAAAGAGAAACACTTTTATCTGTTACAGCTTACCCCACTGCCAGGCATCACACACCCCTGATATTTCCCATCACAGGCACAGAGGAATTCCCTCGTGCATTTTGACCTCAGCCATTTCATGATTTTACTGTTTTCCCTCCACAATATTAAAGTGCTGTTGAAAGAAACTTTTCACTTTCTCGTGCAACTCAGTTTTACTCAAATTTTATTTGGAAGAAAAAAAACTAACTTGACAGGTAAAGCATAAAATATTTTAATCCAGGTCGTCAAAATTTTACAATAAACCAAAGTTTTAGGTGTATAAAACAAACGCTTTAAAGGAAAGAGTTTATTTACCTACATTAACATAAGACAACATATGAAGACACACAGGAAAGCTTGTAAGAGACCAATACTTAATCACCATAGAAGACAATTAACTAAAACCAAGGCACAGTTTATTTCACCTGAGAAAATATAAAGGAACAACTAAAATATTTTTAGAAAACCACTGGAAATCATTCCTTCTAAAACCCTGGGAAGAACACTAGCTGTAGATTTGGACAAAGAGCCACTAACTTCCCCCCTATCCTCATCCTGAGTTTCACAACAACTGGAAAGCTACCCCATCAGCACAGACTAATTAAAATGGAGACTTCATGCAGTGTAGCAAACTTCACTGTTAATTTAGGACTGTCGAGATATTGGCCAACAAGAAGACCTGAGAAATATAAAGCCACGTGCAGATAGTCGAATTCACATCTGACACTTAACACATTCAACTGATTTCATGTTAAATTTAAGGCAAAACATTTTCAGAGACTCCACAGAAGTCCTTAACGCATCATTTATTACAAAGAACTTTCTCTTCACCTCCAAAGCTCTCTTGCTAGTAAAAATCTGTACTGCTTTTAATTATATCTTACTGAAAAAAAAGTCGAAGCTGTAATTGCATTCTGCATCAGACCTTCAATAGGTGTATTTCAATTTAGACACTGTTCCTACAGCGGGCAGACAGTAATTAAATAATTTCTCACCTTGACTACTCCATCAAAGCCAGGGATCGTGTTGACCTTTGCATTCTTAGCTAACAATTTGCTTTCAATCTTGTCTCCCATAGCTTGAATAGCATGCATGTCAGGTCCAATGAAGGTGACACCTTCTGATGCCTGCAAAGACAATGAAGACATAATTTTAGGAGACAAAACTAAATATCAGCTTTACACAGGGAATGTTATTTTCTTCTCTTTTTGAACTGATTAATGAAACAACATTTAGAAGACACAGTGATCTGTTTATATAACAACCTAGCAATATACAAGCAGCATTTCAGCTATCTCATTAAAAAAGTGTATGACCTTGTGAAACTACACATACACATAGATTCAAAGCCCCTATAATTAGCATTTGTATAAATCAAAGCCAGGCCAAAGAAAAATAGCTGAAAGTGGAAGTACCCCAGCTTGAAAGTTAGAAATATCCCTTGAGAAAACAGAGGCTAGTCAACTCACCATTGAAATGTGATTTACAAAAGACAAGCTTGCTAAACTGTGACGCAATTGAAAATTCCACCATGTGTTCCAAAAACCAAACCTTGATAAAACATCAAAATGAAAGTGAAGTCTCTTATGCAACGTATGTAAAGATTTTGAAAATAAGGTTGTAAATTAAATGCTTGTCCAATTCTTTCAGATAACTCTCTTCCAACACTAATATGGAAATCGCTTAACATAAAATACTTTAACACTTCCACTTTAATACTTTAATATGTAGGCAGAACACTGAATTGCATTTTCCCTCCCCCTGTTTCTCTATGTCAGCAATAAACTTCAGTGATCAAGTACACAGACACTTTTTCAAACCTCTCCAGAGTCAGTACTAGAATTGCCTTTTACTCAATATATCAGAGCTGTTTCACTGTAAGTTACTGATGCATCAATGAGTACACCATGTTTCAAGCAACTTCATACCTTTTGTACTATAGGGAAAAAACATCCCAAGAATAAACATACTACCTTGAATATTTTTTTCCAGCTGTTTCATTGCTAGGGTGTTTTTTCCCCCCCCAAATCTAAGACACATGTAAAAAGCAGTTTACTAAATTGGCACTTTACTTAATACCAACACAACGGCAAGCATTCTATTTATTATATCAGAACTTGCATCTTAGTATTTTGTCTTTCTGACATAAACCTGTGTTGCACATAATAGGGTTGCCAGACAGTTATAGTCAGTAAAAATAAAAAGCAATTTGCTGAAGCTTTACGTATTTGTGTGATGGTAGTACATGACCACAGAACATACACAGGAATAACTTCATTTTTAAGTCAGAGACCAAAGTCCTCCTATTCGCGACCTTATAAGATCTGAGAGCTCCCAATATGCTTGGGAGTCACTGTTTTCTTCCTAGCAGGAAGAGTGTAAGCAGCAGCTCTGCATAGACAACTTCCCATCACCCCAGCTAACAGGATGATCAGATGAGTATCACAGACACACTAGGAAGCTCAGTGCAAAAACACCCAAACCAAATGCAGAGCACCAGTTCAGCTACATCAAAGGCTTGTTAGCCTCAACTTAAATGAGCCATTCACTCTGCTCTTCTGAGACCCCACCTGCAGTGCTGTGTTTAGCCCTGGGACACCCAATATAGGGACACGGATCTCTTCGAGGAAGCCTAGAGCAGGGCCATGAAGATGATCAGAGGGCTGAAGCACCTCCCCTGTGAAGAAAGGCTGAGAGAGTTGGGGCTGTTCAGCCTGGAGAAGAGAAGGCTCCAGGAAGACCTTATAGCAGCCTCCCAGTACCACAAGGGGGCCTACAAGAAAGCTAGGGAGGGTCTTTTTACAAGAACATGTAGTGTTAGGATAAGAGGTAATGGCTTTAAACTGAAAGAAGGTAGATTTACTTTAGACATAAGGGAGAGAGTCTTTACTGTGAAGGTGGTGAAACACAGAAGAGGTTAACCATAGAAGATGTGGATGCCTCATCCCTAGAAGTATTCAAGGCCAGGCTGGATGGGGCTCGGAGCAAACTGGTCTAGTGGGAGGTGTCCCTGCCCATGGCAGGGGCGATAGAACTAGATGATCTTTATGGTCCCGTCCAACCCAAGCCATTTTGTGACTCTCTGTCCTGGATTTTTATCTCAGCCCACCTCTTCTCTAGGACATCAGGCTTATTAGCTCATCAACTTAGTAGTGTTATTTTGATCAGTAGCTGCCTTACAAACACGAAGTTGTGAGGGAGGGATGAGGACATAAGAAAACTGCATGAGGGTGCAGATCTATTAACATTACAGTGCCAAAGGCTATGAACAGTAAAGGAATTCACTTTCTGAAGGAGAAGGGAAACAAAAAGCAAGAACTTGGGACTTGACACTTGAAACCACAGCAACACAGAGTTTGGAGCTGACCATTTCAGAAACAGCAGCAAATTGCAACCTGAAAACTTATACTGCATTCCCTCTTAACAAGAGTTTTAAATAGGAACCCGCATACACCTGGAGTTACACCAGAGTTTCCTTCTGTCCTCAGACTGTCCTCCAAAAAATTTGTGGCAAAGGTTCATATGCATACTTGGCAAATGGAGATCTTTTGATCTTACCAAGTTCAACAAGGGCAAGTGCAGAGTTTTG